>NW_003314346.1:0-59338 GCF_000143415.4 Selaginella moellendorffii
TTCTATACGTCGAGTCAATAGGTATCAAACAGTTGAAAACATAGGATGCACCATCCAACAAAATCAATAGCAATTATATCATCAAGTAAACGCAATGATAAAACTTAACTACCGAAGATAGCAGACAGTAAGCCAACAACTTACGAGAGAGAACTCAAAGAACACAAAGTATCATTGACTAACAAGCACAATGCTCGCGAATGTATCACCCAAAGGAAATAACATCCAAATCTATCAAAACTAACTCGAGCAATAATCAACAGAAGAGAATGAATGTGGGAAGACCAACAAACACTCATGCCTGTTAACTATCACAAAAGCCAATCTGAATAGATCCCAGCCAACAATACCAAGGAACTCAAGTTGCCTAAGCAAGTGTTAGCAACATCCTACTGATGTCTTAAACCCAAGAGACCAATCCAGAGCAAACCACAAAGAACATGTGGTATTGCAAAAAGCCAAAAGCCATCAAAGAGAACAACCAACTATCATGAAAGATCGTCAATTAGCCCATCAATGTAGTGATGTATAATCATTGTTGAAGAAATAATCTACCATCCCGAAGAATAGCAAATAATTCCAAACCAACAATAATCAAGCAAAACTTGTGATAAGGACAATCAACTACCCTAGATGATAGTCAATCATCACCAATGATTGCCAGATGCAAAAACTAACTTCAATCGAAGCTAATGAGCCAAAATGCCTTCCCCCAACAACTTCAAACAAATGGAACAATGAGCACAAAACTCAAGAACCAAAAGCTCGAAGAAGCCTATAACTAAGTCTTGCCTAATAATGATCACGAGTCTCATAGAAGCTAACTTCAATGCTAAAGAAGAAATCATGGTGCAACCCACAATATCTTCCTCAACACATCCATAAGCCAAACTTCATAATGCCAAAGCTAATGAAGAGCATTTCTGCATCAATCCAAAAGCTAAGCATAACAAAGCTATGTTTAACAAGTGATCATCAAACGATCCTCCATGAATCCATCTATAGCAAGACGTAACTCACTTCATAACAAGCTCAAAAAGAATCATTAATGATTGCTATATTCCGAACTCAAATCTAGCAAGGACTCAACATTCTAATATCGATCACTAACTCTTCTTCTCGTAGAGTTAGCATAGTCCACGACTAAATCACTTTTCAAGGAAAAGCTAAAGCTCAACCCTCTACTAAATAATCTCGTCTAGAACACAACTAACTCAACTTGCCACTCAGTTCGTTTGAACGTCAACACAGTTGCTAACTAGCAAATGCACGAATGCCAACAACACAAAGCTATAGCCAAATCATCAACACTATATTCATCAAGACTAATGAAACTCAATATCAATCCTTGGAAGGATATCTCATTTCACTCAAATCTCAATGTCAACAACATCAATGACAAGGCATCACTTTAATGCCATCAACATCAGGACAAAGCTAGAAGAAAGCAAGAGTGAATCACCACTTGGAGCTTTCCAGCAACCAAGCTAACCAAAGTCGAAGATACTATACTTAGTATCGGAGACCAATCCTCTAACAATACTCAGTTACAGAGAACACATCATCAAGGAGTGATTCACCACGTCCAAGACTCAATGAAATCCAACACTACGGACTAAATGTAACCAAATGATATCAACAGAGGTAAAGTCGACATGCCAACATGGAAAACCATGCAAGTCCAACAACACGATCCTCCGCAACACCATCCGGTCAAGCAAGCCCACCACTGCTAAATCATCATCGAGCAAAGCAAGTGTCAACGGTCTTTTTGACAAAGTCTACAAGTAATCACTAGTCGCAAATCAACTAACAATCGCCCTTCAACTTGCCTTCACAAGACCCGAACACTAACTCATGTCATCGAGTTACATACTTGTCCAACATGAACATAATACCCCAGGTACGAGATAAAAGTTCATAGACAAGCACAAACTAAATGACCACTCGAATCCAACTCAACCGCAATAAGCTCACTAATGCATTTAGTCAATAGCTCTGAGCATGCCTTGAAGAGGCTAGCTATGTGATCAACACTCAGTCGAAACTAAAGTGAAGACCATGAGATGGACTCATATCGGTACACAACCTCCTCATAGACAAAGCTATAGTACGGGTACCAACACCGCAAACTCAAACAACTAAATTGGACATCACCATCCTCAGCCAAGGTGCAGGGCCACCAAGACCAAGTCAAGATCAGTGAGAGCTCACTACTCTCGTAGAGTCTAACGTAATGCGAGGTGCAACCTGCCACCAAGCACAACGCTACAAAAGAAAGGCACAAGGGTCACCTTTCTTAGAAAAGCGCAACAGCCACTTTTCTATACCAACTCTAGACTCTATCCAATTTAATTGCCTTAGCCCCAAAAGTTAGCATCCCTTTCGGGCCGTATCATACAAACTACCTACTAAGATCTAAGCCAACCGAAGTCAACTCCAACCCCTTCACTAGTTTGTACTGGCTTTCAAAAATGGAATGGTTTTCGAGCAAAGTGACCAACAGATCAGCCATTGGAGAAGTCTAAGAAAATTTGTGGAAAATTTCCATCCTAGAGAAGGAATGACTCTCAGCCTAGGATTGCAAACTTTCAAGACTCAACCAACTTCCTCCTACTAACAACTCCACATAGGTTCACCTCAAAAAAAAATTCTCATGATCCAAAAATATGCTTAAGCATCAAACATCTTTGCCCATCTAACCGATATCCAACACCGTCATCCGCAAAGTGCAAAATGAACATCCAAGGCTTGATCACTAAGACCACATCTTCGGATATCCACATTGCACTAACACTCTTCTTCAATCACCTTCAAGATCCAATGTGAAGCCAAAACACTAACAAGATAAATGACATGAAAAATCAAGGTCCAAGGAAAATTCCTCATCACTTGAAATAACAATGCCACTTCCACTAACACAAGTGCTAGTGATGTCAATGCCCCAACTACACACCTTCTCCATCCAATAATTTATTCCAAGTGCTAATGGATCAACCGATGAGCTATAACAAATGAAAGCAATTGCCCCTTTTCCAGTTGGCTTAAGGGGAGAGAGATAAGGTGCGCTACATTTGGTATCAGAGAATGAGTCTCAGCGAATACTATTCAATGAGATTGGGCAACTAGTCTTGTTGCATACGCAGAGATGAAAACGATGATCCGAGTGGGTACACGTTTGGGTGCAAAGGCTTCGCAATTGGTTCCTTGGGTATGGATATTGTTACCTTGTTGTACCTTATGATGTGAGCTTGCGCTTGGGCTCATAGGATGGTTTGGAGATGTTCCGTTTGCACGAGTTTGAGCTTGAGCTCGTGAGTGAGGCACATTAGCAACTCGAGGTTACACTTTGAGTTGGCAGGATTAATGTTAGCCTATCGTTGGTTCCATGAGTTGTTCCATGTACCATGGGTGAAAGCAAACCTCCCTGGGTTTGCTATGAGTGGCAAATAGGCTGGTCCGTAGCTGTTTAGCACGGCACTAGTGGATCCTTCCTAGGCGTGATTATAAGTGGATCAATCAAGACTATAGGGATTAGTCTATTGGTTCAAGTAATCATGGCCGTGCTCTCTCATAAACTTTTCTTGGATTGAACTGAAGGCAGTGCGAAAGCAAGCTTGAGGTTTGGTCAAAGATGAGACCGAAAAGAGAGTCATCAGGGACGAAGGATCAAATACGTAAATCATTTTCTCTTCTTGGAGAGATGATTTGCAACGAGGTGTTAACTCATTGCTTGTGTTCACATCATGCAATCAAGAGTCCCTATCTTGACGCATGTTGGAGATGGTGGTCTTACAATGGTGAGTTGTGGGATGGATAGTGGTGAAATGCTAACCATTTTGTCTAAGCTTGCTATTGGAAGACTTGGGTTGCAATGCTCAATTCTTTTCCGGGGAACCTTGCTGTTGCTCCTTGAGTAGCTTGGTGTTGGATTAGTGTTGAGTTTGGTCGGAAAGAGAGTGGCATGAGCTTGTCCGTGTTGTGAACAAAAGTTAGTGGTGTTGGGTGTCGTAAACCTCTATTGGTGGAGTGTGGCATTTATGTTGCATTTTGTCGAATCGAGTTGGCATTTGATACTCACATAAACGTTTGAAGTAATGACATAGGCATTGCTCATTGTGTTACTCAATTGATGATCAAGTCATTGTGATGCTTATATCATATCCATGTGATAAAGAGCAATGTGTTTACGAAGTTGCTTGGGTAAATGATGATCAACCCCAAAGTGGTTGATGGAGAAGCTAGTCTACTTGCACGAAGTAGCATTGTAGTAGCCTTGACTGGATTCTCAATGATGGTCCATTATGCTAAGCTTATGTTGGTACCTTGTTTCCTTGAGGGTTTGCCCATAAGGTGTTGGAAAAGGGTTATAGCATTCATTTGTTATAGCTCATCGGTTGATCCATTAGCACTTGGAATAAATTATTGGATGGAGAAGGTGTGTAGTTGGGGCATTGACATCACTAGCACTTGTGTTAGTGGAAGTGGCATTGTTATTTCAAGTGATGAGGAATTTTCCTTGGACCTTGATTTTTCATGTCATTTATCTTGTTAGTGTTTTGGCTTCACATTGGATCTTGAAGGTGATTGAAGAAGAGTGTTAGTGCAATATGGATATCCGAAGATGTGGTTTTAGTGATCAAGCCTTGGATGTTCATTTTGCAGTTTGCGGATGTCGGTGTTGGATATCGGTTAGATGGGCAAAGATGTTCGATGCTTAAGCATATTTTTGGATCATGAGAATTTTTGTTGAGGTGAACCTATGTGGGGTTGTTAGTAGGAGGAAGTTGGTTGAGTCTTGAAAGTTTGCATTCCTGGACTGAGAGTTATTCTTTCCCTAGGATGGAAAATTTTCCATAAATTTTCTTAGACTTTTCCAATGGCTGATCTATTGATCACTTTGCTCGAAAACCATTCCATTTTCGAAAGCCAGTACAAACTGTTGAAGGGGTTGGAGTTGGCTTCGGTTGGCTTAAACCTTAGTAGATAGTTTGTATGATGCAGCCTGAAAGGGATGCTAACTTTTGGGGCTAAGGCAATTGAGTTGGATAGAGTCTGGAGTTGGTGTAGAAAAGTGGTTGTTGCACTTTTCTCAGAAAGGTGACCCTTGTACCTTTCTTTTGTAGCGTTATGCTTGGTGGCAGGTTGCACCTTGCATTACGTTAGACTCTATGAGAGTAGTGAGCTCTCACTGATCTTGACTTGGTCTTGGTGGCCCTGCGCCTTGGCTGAGGATGGTGATGTCCAACTTAGTTGTTTGCAAGCTGAGATGTTGGTACCCGTACTATAGCTTTGTCTATGAGGAGGTTGTGTACCGATATGAGTCCATCTCATGGTCTTCACTTTAGTTTCGACTGAGTGTTGATCACATAGCTAGCCTCTTCAAGGCATGCTCAGAGCTATTGACTAAATGCATTGGTGAGCTTATTGCGGTTGAGTTGGATTCGAGTGGTCATTTAGTTTGTGCTTGTCCATGAACTTTTATCTCATGTTTGAAGTATTATGTTTATGCTAGATAAGTATATAACTTGATGACAAGAGTTGGTGTTTGGGTCTTGTGAAGGCAAGTTGAGGGGTGATTGTTAGTTGCTTTGCGACTAGTGATTACTTGTAGACTTTGTCAAAAAGACTGTTGATACTTGCTTTGCTCGATGATGATTTAGCAGTGATGGGCTTGATTTACTGGATGGTGTTGCGGAGGATTGTGTCATTAGGCTGACATGGTTTTTCCATGGTGGCATGTCAATTCCTTTGTCGATATCATTTGGTTACATTTGGTCTATAGTGTTGGATTTCATTGAGTCTTGGATGTGGTGATTCACTCCTTGATGATGTGTTATCTGTCACTGAGTTTTGCTAACGGATTGGTCTCGGATACTAAGTATAGTATCTTCGACTTTGGTTAGCTTGGTTGCTGGAAAGCTCCGAGTGGTGATTCACTCTTGCTTTCTTCTAGCTTTGTCCTGATGTTGATGGCATTGAAGTGATGCTTTGTCGTTGACATTGTTGATATTGAGACTTGAGTGAAATGAGCTATCCTTCTAAGGATTGATATTGAGTTTCATTAGTCTTGATGAATATAGTGTTGATGATTTGGCTATAAATTTATGTTGTTGGCATTCGTGCATTTGCTAGTTAGCAACTGTGTTGACGTTCAAACAAACTGAGTGGCAAGTTGAGTTAGTAGTGTTCTAGACGAGATTATTTAGTAGAGGATTGAGCTTTAGCTTTTCCTTGAAAGGTAATTTAGTCGTGGACAATGCTACCTCTATGAGAGGAAGAGTTAGTGATTGGCATTGAAGTGATTAAATCCTTCTTGGATTTCAATTGAGATATATCAATCATTAATGATTTTTCTTGTGCTTGTTATGAAGTGAGTTACGTCTTGCTATAGATGGATTCATGGAGGATCATTTAGTGATCACTTGTTGAGCATAGCTCCATTGTGCTTAGCTTTTGGATTGATGCAGAAATGCTCTTCATTAGCTTTGGCATTATGAAGTTTGGCTTATGAATGTGTTGAAGAAGACATTGTGGGTTGCACCATGATTTCTTCTTTAGCATTGAAGTTAGCTTCTATGAGACTCGTGATCATTATTAAGCAAGACTTAGCTATAGGCTTCTTCGAGCTTTGGTTCTTTGAGTTTTATGCTCATTGTTCCATTTGTTAAAAGTTGTTGGGGAAGGCATTTTTTGGCTCTTTAGCTTTGATGTTGAAGTTAGTATTTGCATCTAGCAATCATTGGTGATGATTGACTATCATCTAGGATAATTGATTATCCATGTCAAAAAGTTTTGCTTGATTATTGTTGGTATAGAATGGTTTGCCGTTCTTCGGGATGGTGGATTCCTTCTTAAACGATGATTATGCATCTCTTTATTGATGGAATGATTGATGATCTTTCATGATGGTTAGTTGTTCTCTTTGATAGCTTATGCCTTTTCGCAATACCACATATTCTTTGTGGTTTGCCTGGATTGGTCTCTTGGGTTTGAGACGTCAGTAGGATGTTGCTGACACTTGCTTAGGCAACTTGAGTTCCTTGGTATTGTTGGCTGGGATCTATTCAGATTGGCTTTTGTGATAGTTGGCAGGAATGAGTGTTTGTTGGTCTTACCACATTCATTTTCTTCTGTTGATTGTTGCTCGAGTTAGTTTTGATAGATTTGGATGTTATTTCCTTTAGGTGATACATTCGCGAGCATTGTGCTTGTTAGTCAATGATACTTTGTGTTCTTTGAGTTCTCTCTAGTAAGTTGTTGGCTTACTGTCTACTATCTTCGATAGTTAAGTTTCATCATTGAGTTTCCTTAATGATATACTAGCTATTGAATTTTGTTGGATGGTCATTCCTGTGTTTGCCAAATTATGATAATCTGTTGGTGGTTCCTATCTACAATACTACTGGTTTATCGGATGATAACTTGCTTAGAATACTTTTGTGTTCTACTCTAAGATATAATCACTAGTAATTAAGCTTCTCAGATATCATTGTCTCTGACTTTGATATTGTCCATCTATTGCTCTTTGAGTTTGGGCCAGTATAGGCAGACTGGCTTCGGCACTTCGTGTGCATGGTGAAATCTCTAGTCATGGGGTAGCTACTGTCGACTGGTCACATAACCCGCCTCTCTGTCGATGTTCTTTATTTCGTTGAAAGGGCGTGACCGTGTAAACAACTCTAAACTGCCTGTTGACAGTAGTCTATCTAAACCTTACCGACGGGTTTGGTTTCTTTGCTCAGGAGGGTTGGGGCCTCTGGCTTCTCTCTCTATGTCCCTGCGGGCAGGGCATATCACACTTTTGTAAGCTGGGTGACTCCCAGAGCAGCAGGGGTGGCTGACTCCGTTGGTCATTTCCTTGTCGGCGACGGCCGGAAGGTGTCTGAGCTGGTAGCGCATCCGCGTTAGACAAAGAGGTTGCCCCCTAACTCATTTAAGTTGGTGCATTTCTCACATAGTGTGAGTACCGTGAACTTTTTATGGAGTTGTTTCCTTGGCGGTATTCTAGACTGGAGTATGCATCGACGAGGACGTCGATCTTCCCAAGGGGGGGAGAGTGTCGCGCATGTGACTTCGGGTATCAAAAGTTACCTATCGGCTAGTCCTTACGGACACTCTTACCTTACTGCCACGATGGCAGGAGGTCGGTATTGCTGGACCCGTTATCAGTTTCCACCTAAGCTAGTTGAGAAACTAGTCATCACATGTGCACTTAGACCGGAAGGGCACTAAGGAAGGAAATCCTAAGTTGTCATTTAGTCAAGCAGAAGTGACACGGTGATGAGAAACTCATGATGTTGGCTTGCACTTGCTAGTGTTAGGAACCCCCGCGATATTGAGATTGGTCCCTCAATATTCGCTAGATGATAGCTTACCGTGTCTGCCAAACACCCTCGCTATCATGCCCTTTGTGTTAGTCTCATTTTGGTCCCAAATGCTATTTATGGAAAGTGTCCAGATTTGCTCATTTGGCATATCTACGGAATGTAGAGATCGGCCTGAACACAATGGTGTTCGTCCCGTGTCCAAATTCACAATCTCCGAGATGTCGTAGGCTAAAGGATCCCCAAAAGCTTGACCGAAGTGACAAAGAGTTCATCGGATGGGACCAAGTCGAGGATCGAGTCCAAGACCGACTCTAGGACCGAGTTCGAGATAGAGTCCGGAATCGAGTCCGAGACCGACTCGGGGACCGAGTTCGAGTCCGAGTTCGAGACCGAGTTCGAGACGGAGTCCGAGATCCGAAATCGGGTCCAAGACCGAGTCCGAGGTCGAGTCCGAGGTCGGGTCCGAGATCGGGTCCGAGATCGAGTCCGTGATCGAGTCCGAACCCGAATCCGAAGTCGGATCCGAAATCGGGTCCGAGATCGAGCCAGAGACTAAGTCCAAATACTAATACGGGTCAAGGGGTGAAAGCCCAAAGCGTGCGTCTCCCAGGGGGGGGGGGCTGCAGGGGGTTCCAAAAGTATAGTAGGGATAGTGAGGTCCAGGAACCAGTTTTGAAGGGACTCTCCAGTTGGGCTTCCAAGCCGACTTGAGGTTGGGACTGGGACCGAGGGGCCTTGGGTGGGAGTGAGCATGGACTTGGCTGGTGCCGGAGGGGCCATCCAAGGAAGTGCTCAAGAGCAGCTCCCACTCCCGAAAGGGAAACCGATTGCAGTGCTCCCGGCTCATGTGGAGTGGTGCCCCACTTGAGTACCATGCGGCTCATTGGTCCTCGCCCTTCCTAGGGGCTTGGGCCTTCCTTCGGGATGGAAGTGGGGGGCGAGAGGTACCCATACCGGGCCGCTAGGCCACGGTGTTTCGCCCCGGCGTCCCGAAGCAAGCGTTGCACTCAAGACTTGGGATTTAGAGGGTCCCGTGATCAAGTCTTGTGGTACCAAGGGATGTTAGGAACCTGGAAGCTTGGTGTGCTTGGCTGCTTGTGCTTGCGGGGAGTGTAGCCGAACCTTAAGTCCAGTCTAACCCGGGGAGGGGGATTGGGAGTGATTTGGGAATCCATGGAAGGATGGCTAACACTCCGTTGCTCGTGCAGTGAGTAGCTGAAACCAAGTAGGAGCTGGTACCATAGGCGAGAACCTTGGCGAGGGAACTTAGCAAAAGCCAAGGCAGTGTTGGACGGATAGGCGAGGTAAGCTGGCAAAGTGGAAAGGAAAAATTTGTGGCTTACAATTTGGTATCGGAGCCTTCTCCTCAGTTCTAGCGAAGGATAGAGGCGGATTGCTGGGAGATGGCAAGGGCAGGGCGTAAGCGAACCCAGGCGGAGACAGAACCTCCGCCAGAGCTGGAGCCTCCGGTCGAACAAGAGGCTATGGATGAGGAATCCTTGCATGAGGAGGACTCTAGTGAGGAAACTTCCAAATAGGAGTCCGGTGGCGAGGTTCGGTCGTCCAAGGCTCGATTGGACGTTCTAGAAGGTCAATTGGCGCAGACCAATGCCCTGCTGGAGACTCTCGTACGCAAGCTAAAGCGTGATGAGAAACGGAAGAAAAGGCGAAAGACTGCGGATGCTGGCAGCGCAGAAGGTGCGGACCCTTCGGCAGGGACTGAGGCAAAACCAGACAAGGTCGAACAGACCGAAGTGGAATCAGTCCCTCAGGCAGTTCCCAAGTACAAACCAAAGCCCCCACCGGTGTTCAAGGGAGTGAACGACTATAAGGTTGTGGAGGATTGGTTTTACGATATGGAGGACTACTTCCGAGCGTTACGGTTACCGAGCTCGGAGAAGGTCCCATGTGCAAAACCATACTTGGCAGATAATGCCAAGTCTTGGTGGAGAACAACGGAGGCCAACGAAGGACCGGTGGCCACCTGGGACATGATGAAGGCGAGGATCCGCGCGACATACGTTCCTCCGAATGCCACTCTGCATCTGAGAGATGAGCTGAGTAGGCTGAAGCAGACTGGAACCATCCAGGAATATGTGAATGGGTTCATGGCAAAGAGGATACTTGTCACGGACATGGGGGATATGGATGCGTTCCATGCCTTTATATCAGGTTTGCAAACCTGGGCTCGCGGTGAGGTGATGCGCTGGAACCCGACCAACTACAAGGAAGCGTTGGATGCGGCCATCAAGGTGCATTTCAACGATAACCTGCGAAAGGGGAACACGACGGGGTCGGGATCCACGTTTCACAAAGGGGCCAAACCGAGGGGAACATATAGCAGGGGGAAATTCAAGAAGAGTTTCTCTAAGAATGAGTCCTCGGGATTTCGGAAAGGCAAATCCGGTGGCCAGCGAGCAAGTACGTGGGGGAGTCAAGCGAAAAGAGACAAACCCACGGATAAGAAGGTCAAGTCATATAGCAGCGTGGGAAACAACGTATGCTATAACTGCGGTGAAGCGGGACACTTTTCGAGGGAATGTCCCTACCCGAAGAAGGCCAGAGCCAATATGGCCATCAAGTCGGGCGAAGTCCAAAATGAGGTATGTGATCCAGTCCCTGACTCAAAGTTACTCATTACACGAGCAACTTTGGTAGAGAGTCGTTCGCGACATCTACTAGCCCTCCGAGGGAAGCTCGGAGGTAGCTTTGTTAAGATCCTTATTGACACGGGTGCTTCGGATAATTTTGTGGCTGCAGACATAGTCCGGCAAGCCGGACTAACGGTGCAGCGGCTAGGCGAACCAAGGACTATAGAGTTTGTTCAAGGTAGCCAAAGCACCGATGAGGTACTTCGACAAGCGAAAGTCGAAGTAGGGACATGGAAGGTAGACATGGATTTCACCGTGTTGGACATGGCGGGATTTGACGTGATCTTCGGAATGGATTGGTTCAATCGGTTCGTGGTAGCCCTACATGGACAAGGTAGGAACCTTGTGGTACTGGCAAATGCCCAAGGAAGAAGATCTAGGGTGGAAGCCCAGGATCTAAAGGTAGGGCAAAGCAAGGCCAAAGAATCTTGCTTAAACCTGGTGTCCACGAGAGGACAACTCACTAAAGGAACTAAGGCAGCCTTTTTGTGCTTACTCTCGGTGAAGAGTGACAAAAAGACAAGAACGGAAGAAGTGCCTTTAGTGATCCAGCGGGTGTTGGACCAATTCCAGGATACCATGCCGGAGGAGCTACCGGCGGGGCTGCCCCCAGCACGACCGATAGAACATAAGATTGAGCTGGTCGAGGGTGCTGAGGCAGTGGTTCGTCCCCCTTATCGTTTGAACGAAAAAGAACTCAAGGAGCTCAAGTGCCAACTAGAGGAGTTGGTGGACAAAGGGTATGTTAGGTTGAGCAAGTCGCCGTATGGGGCGCCGGTGTTATTTGTGAAAAAGAAAGATGGATCTATGCGCATGTGCATAGACTACCGCTTGCTCAACAAGTATACAAAGAAGAACAAGTACCCTTTGCCAAGGATTGAGGACCTGTTCGATAGGTTGGGAAAGGCAAAATACTTCTCGAGGATTGACCTAAGGTCAGGATACTACCAGATCAGGGTAGCCGAGGAAGATGTCGAGAAGACAACCTGTCGAACGAGGTATGGGAGCTTTGAGTTTCTAGTGATGCCCTTCGGGCTATGTAATGCGCCGGCAACGTTTTCGGCGCTAATGAACCACGTCTTTGTACCCTATCTGGATCACTTCGTGGTCGTCTATATCGACGACATCCTGATCTATAGCGAGACGCTAGAAGAGCATGCCGAACACTTGGCGAAGGTGTTTGAGAAACTAAGGGAACACAAGCTGTATGCTAAAGAGAGCAAATGTGACTTTGCTCAACAAGAGGTAAAGTTTCTCGGGCATGTGGTGGGCCAGGACGGGCTCAAGGTGGACCCGGAGAAGGTCCAAGCGATCCAGGAATGGGAGCGACCATCGAATGTACATGAGTTGAGGGCGTTCCTGGGGCTATGCAACTACTATCGAAAGTTTATCAGACACTATTCAAGAGTAGCCCTGCCCTTAACGGACCAAACAGGAAAAGGGAAGATGGTATGGACAGCAGAATGCGAGGCGGCATTCGTCCACCTCAAAGGGAAGTTGAGAAAGGCTCCCGTATTGGCATTGCCAGACTTTGGTAAGGACTTTGAGGTAGAAATGGATGCTTCGGACTTTGCGTTGGGCGCAGTTCTGAAGCAAGACAACCATCCGGTAGCGTTCTTCTCGAAGAAGCTGGACAAGGCTCAACGGAAGTGGCCTGCCCATGAGAAGGAATTGTTTGCGGTAGTCAAGGCACTCAAGGAGTGGCGACACTACCTTGGGAGACACTTCAAGGTTTACACGGACAATGTGGCAACGAAACACTTCTTGTCACAGCCCGACCTAAGAGGGAAACAAGGTCGGTGGGCCAATGCCTTGGCCGAGTTTGATTGCGAAATTCTGTACAAGCCTGGGAAGAGCAACATCGTGGCGGATGTGCTAAGTCGAAAAGCGAGCTTGAAGTTGGCAATATCCAGCGCAACAGCAACCTTCTGGGACGATGTGTGGACAGCATATGAGAACGATGGTCTAGCACAAGAAGTGTTGCTGAGGAATCTAGAGGCGCGGGAAGCTCACCAGAGAGGTGAGCTGCCAACGGAAGAGAAAACGGGCTATGCGGAACGCAACGGACTCATTTATTACAAGGAAACGAGGGTGTATGTTCCAGAAGGGGAACTAAGGAAGGTGGCCTTAGAAGAGTGTCATGACGGACCTCTTGCGGGACACGGCGGAGTGCCCAAGACGATGGGCTTACTCAAGAGGAAGTACCATTGGCCAGATATGGCTAAGGACGTCCAAGACTATGTAAAGACATGTCCAACATGTCAGCAGGTCAAAGCCGTGACTAAGGCTAGTGGGGGCTTGTTGCAAAGCATCCCAATTCCAGATCGCCCGTGGAAATGTCTTACGATGGACTTCATCACGGGACTACCCCCAAGCGAGGGGTTCGATGCGATATTCGTGGTGGTGGACCGATTTTCAAAGATGGCACATTTCATACCCACCACAACGGACGTGGATGCGGAAGGTGTGGCGAAGCTGTTCTTTGAACAAGTGGTTCGAGTGCGGGGAAGGCCGGAAGAGATTATCTCAGATCGAGATAAGATCTTCACTAGTAGGTTCTGGAGGACACTCCTAGAACAGTATCGCACCAAATTGAAATTCAGCACAGCCTATCACCCACAGACAGGTAATGGGTATTAAGTCAAGATTGATGGCACTAACACTTCTTGACAGACGGACAAACGGAAAGGGTGAATAGGCAGCTGGAGGATTATTTGCGATGCTATGTCTCGGGAGACCAGACCGACTGGGTAAGTCATTTGGGACTTGCGGAAATGTGTTATAACAACTCACCACACTCAAGCATCGGGGTGAGTCCATGGGAAGTCATCAATGGGCGAGCTATTGAAGGTCCTGTGGAACTCGGCGTGGCCGAGTATCATGGAGAGTTACCCGCAGTGGAGGCATTCACGGCGGAAAGACTCAACATTTGGAATCTAGTGAGGGATTCCTTGGAACGGGCTCAACAAAGGCAAACTAAGTACGCGAACCAAAAGCGTCGGGATGTGGAGTTCCAAGCTGGGGAGAAGGTGTGGCTGAACACCAAGAACCTCAGACTACCAAGCTGGATCAGTCGAAAGTTGACCCAAAGGTAAAGACGCATGTATTCCTGTAAATGAATTGATCTTGAGTTCCTTAAGCAGGTTCGCGGGGCCTTATGAAATTGAGGCACGAATCGGTAAAGTGGCTTACCGACTCCGACTTCCTCGAGAGATGGGGAAGATGCACCCAGTGTTCCACGTGAACTTACTCAAGCCGTACTTTGAGGATCCGCTTCGCAAGGACCAAGTGAGACCTTTACCTGAAGTTATCCAAGGGGAAGAGGAATACGAAGTCGAGGCCATCCTCAATGCGCGCAAGAGCAAGCGACAAGGACGCGAGGTGAGAGAGTTCCATGTGAAGTGGAAAGGATTTCCACACTGCGAAGCAACATGGGAACCGGAGGAGAACCTAGCGAATGCACGAGATCTAGTGGAGGAATTTCTGCAAGGCAGAACTTTATGTACTTATGCAAAATTCAATTAAAAATATCAATTTGCAAAGTTGAGCAAATGGCATATGTTGGGACCCGAAGGCGCGCCAAAGGTAAGCTAATTAGCATGGGTTGGATAGGTCGACCAGGCGTAGGGCACTACGCCCGACTCCCTGCGGGGATGTCGAATCCGTAGACGTATTCTACGGAGGTTGGGTTCGAGTCCCAACCCCCTAGTAAAGCAAGGCTGGGTTCAAGTCCCGACCCTATACTAGGGCGTGGTGAGGTGAGGAATATAGGGACACCTATATTCCGTTGTCATGGGCTCTTGGCCGGGGAGGCTAACTTAGGCACACCGCTAAGTGGGGGGATGCCCCCGGAGACATGGACAACAAGTCGTAGGATAAGACGAGACGTTCGATGTGGGCATCGAACTTCTTCTATGGGTGGTGGAGTTGTAAGGAACCGACTCCCCGAGATGTCGTAGGCTAAAGGATCCCCAAAAGCTTGACCGAAGTGACAAAGAGTTCATCGGATGGGACCAAGTCGAGGATCGAGTCCAAGACCGACTCTAGGACCGAGTTCGAGATAGAGTCCGGAATCGAGTCCGAGACCGACTCGGGGACCGAGTTCGAGTCCGAGTTCGAGACCGAGTTCGAGACGGAGTCCGAGATCCGAAATCGGGTCCAAGACCGAGTCCGAGGTCGAGTCCGAGGTCGGGTCCGAGATCGGGTCCGAGATCGAGTCCGTAATCGAGTCCGAACCCGAATCCGAAGTCGGATCCGAAATCGGGTCCGAGATCGAGCCAGAGACTAAGTCCAAATACTAATACGGGTCAAGGGGTGAAAGCCCAAAGCGTGCGTCTCCCAGGGGGGGGGGGGCTGCAGGGGGTTCCAAAAGTATAGTAGGGATAGTGAGGTCCAGGAACCAGTTTTGAAGGGACTCTCCAGTTGGGCTTCCAAGCCGACTTGAGGTTGGGACTGGGACCGAGGGGCCTTGGGTGGGAGTGAGCATGGACTTGGCTGGTGCCGGAGGGGCCATCCAAGGAAGTGCTCAAGAGCAGCTCCCACTCCCGAAAGGGAAACCGATTGCGGTGCTCCCGGCTCATGTGGAGTGGTGCCCCACTTGAGTACCATGCGGCTCATTGGTCCTCGCCCTTCCTAGGGGCTTGGGCCTTCCTTCGGGATGGAAGTGGGGGGCGAGAGGTACCCATACCGGGCCGCTAGGCCACGGTGTTTCGCCCCGGCGTCCCGAAGCAAGCGTTGCACTCAAGACTTGGGATTTAGAGGGTCCCATGATCAAGTCTTGTGGTACCAAGGGATGTTAGGAACCTGGAAGCTTGGTGTGCTTGGCTGCTTGTGCTTGCGGGGAGTGTAGCCGAACCTTAAGTCCAGTCTAACCCGGGGAGGGGGATTGGGAGTGATTTGGGAATCCATGGAAGGATGGCTAACACTCCGTTGCTCGTGCAGTGAGTAGCTGAAACCAAGTAGGAGCTGGTACCATAGGCGAGAACCTTGGCGAGGGAACTTAGCAAAAGCCAAGGCAGTGTTGGACGGATAGGCGAGGTAAGCTGGCAAAGTGGAAAGGAAAAATTTGTGGCTTACACTAGAGCAGCGTGGAGCTTGGGCTTAGACCCAAGCCGGACGCAGAACAAGGAGCGACACAGCCCAGCGGAAGCCAAACTAATGTCTCAGGTGGTCGGACATGCATTCCAACCACTATCCCTACTATACATTTGGAACCCCCCACAGCCCCCCCCCCTTGAGGGACACACGCTTTGGGCTTTCACCCCAAGCCACCCTTAGTACCAGGAGTTAGTCTCTGGGACAAGCTCAAAACTTACTAAATATGGAATGGCCTTAGATTGCGAATTTGTACATGGGACGAACACCATTGTGTTCAGGCCGACCTCAACATTCCGTAGATATGCCAAATGAGCGAATCTAGACACTTTCCATAAATAGCATTTGGGACCGAAACGAGACTAACACAAAGGGCGTGATAGCGAGGGTGTTTGGCAAACACGGTAAGCTATCATCTAGCGAATATTGAGGGACTAGTCTCAATATCGCGGGGGTTCCCAACACTAGCAAGTGCAAGTCAACATCATGAGTTTCTCATCACCGTGTCAAGTATGCTTGACTTAATGACAACTTAGGATTTCCTTCCTTAGTGCCCTTCCGGTCTAAGTGCACATGTGCTGACCAGTTTCTCAACTAGCTTGGGCGGAGACCATAAAGGGAACCAGCAGTACCGACCTCCTGCCGTCGTGGCAGTAAGGAGAGAGAGTCTAACGTAATGCCTTCCCCAACAACTTTTAACAAATGGAACAATGAGCATAAAACTCAAAGAACCAAAGCTCGAAGAAGCCTATAGCTAAGTCTTGCTTAATAATGATCACGAGTCTCATAGAAGCTAACTTCAATGCTAAAGAAGAAATCATGGTGCAACCCACAATGTCTTCTTCAACACATTCATAAGCCAAACTTCATAATGCCAAAGCTAATGAAGAGCATTTCTGCATCAATCCAAAAGCTAAGCACAATGGAGCTATGCTCAACAAGTGATCACTAAATGATCCTCCATGAATCCATCTATAGCAAGACGTAACTCACTTCATAACAAGCACAAGAAAAATCATTAATGATTGATATATCTCAATTGAAATCCAAGAAGGATTTAATCACTTCAATGCCAATCACTAACTCTTCCTCTCATAGAGGTAGCATTGTCCACGACTAAATCACCTTTCAAGGAAAAGCTAAAGCTCAATCCTCTACTAAATAATCTCGTCTAGAACACTACTAACTCAACTTGCCACTCAGTTTGTTTGAACGTCAACACAGTTGCTAACTAGCAAATGCACGAATGCCAACAACATAAATCTATAGCCAAATCATCAACACTATATTCATCAAGACTAATGAAACTCAATATCAATCCTTAGAAGGATAGCTCATTTCACTCAAGTCTCAATATCAACAATGTCAACGACAAAGCATCACTTCAATGCCATCAACATCAGGACAAAGCTAGAAGAAAGCAAGAGTGAATCACCACTCGGAGCTTTCCAGCAACCAAGCTAACCAAAGTCGAAGATACTATACTTAGTATCCGAGACCAATCCGTTAGCAAAACTCAGTGACAGATAACACATCATCAAGGAGTGAATCACCACATCCAAGACTCAATGAAATCCAACACTATAGACCAAATGTAACCAAATGATATCGACAAAGGAATTGACATGCCACCATGGAAAAACCATGTCAGCCTAATGACACGATCCTCCGCAACACCATCCAGTAAAGCAAGCCCATCACTGCTAAATCATCATCGAGCAAAGCAAGTATCAACAGTCTTTTTGACAAAGTCTACAAGTAATCACTAGTCGCAAAGCAACTAACAATCACCCCTCAACTTGCCTTCACAAGACCCAAACACCAACTCTTGTCATCAAGTTATATACTTATCTAGCATAAACATAATACTTCAAACATGAGATAAAAGTTCATGGACAAGCACAAACTAAATGACCACTCGAATCCAACTCAACCGCAATAAGCTCACCAATGCATTTAGTCAATAGCTCTGAGCATGCCTTGAAGAGGCTAGCTATGTGATCAACACTCAGTCGAAACTAAAGTGAAGACCATGAGATGGACTCATATCGGTACACAACCTCCTCATAGACAAAGCTATAGTACGGGTACCAACATCTCAGCTTGCAAACAACTAAGTTGGACATCACCATCCTCAGCCAAGGCGCAGGGCCACCAAGACCAAGTCAAGATCAGTGAGAGCTCACTACTCTCATAGAGTCTAACGTAATGCAAGGTGCAACCTGCCACCAAGCATAACGCTACAAAAGAAAGGTACAAGGGTCACCTTTCTGAGAAAAGTGCAACAACCACTTTTCTACACCAACTCCAGACTCTATCCAACTCAATTGCCTTAGCCCCAAAAGTTAGCATCCCTTTCAGGCTGCATCATACAAACTATCTACTAAGGTTTAAGCCAACCGAAGCCAACTCCAACCCCTTCAACAGTTTGTACTGGCTTTCGAAAATGGAATGGTTTTCGAGCAAAGTGATCAATAGATCAGCCATTGGAAAAGTCTAAGAAAATTTATGGAAAATTTTCCATCCTAGGGAAAGAATAACTCTCAGTCCAGGAATGCAAACTTTCAAGACTCAACCAACTTCCTCCTACTAACAACCCCACATAGGTTCACCTCAACAAAAATTCTCATGATCCAAAAATATGCTTAAGCATCGAACATCTTTGCCCATCTAACCAATATCCAACACCGACATTCGCAAACTGCAAAATGAACATCCAAGGCTTGATCTCTAAGACCACATCTTCGGATATCCACATTGCACTAACACTCTTCTTCAATCACCTTCAAGATCCAATGTGAAGCCAAAACACTAACAAGATAAATGACATGAAAAATCAAGGTCCAAGGAAAATTCCTCATCACTTGAAATAACAATGCCATTTCCATTAACACAAGTGCTAGTGATGTCAATGCCCCAACTACACACCTTCTCCATCCAATAATTTATTCCAAGTGCTAACGGATCAATAGATGAGCTATAGCAAATGAATGCTACAACCCATTCCCAACACCTTATGGGCAAACCCTCAAGGAAACAAGGTACCAACATAAGCTTAGCATAATGGACCACCATTGAGAATCCAGTCAAGGCTACTACAATGCTACTTCGTGCAAGTAGACTAGCTTCTCCATCAACCACTTTGGGGTTGATCATCATTTACCCAAGCAACTTTGTAAACACATTGCTCATTATCACATGGATATGATATAAATCACAATGACTTGATCATCAATTGAGTAACGCAATGAGCAAGGCTTATGTCATTACTTCAAACGTTCATGTGAATATCAAATGCCAACTCGATTTGACAAAATGCAACATAAATGCCACACTCCACCAATAGAGGTTTACGACACCCAACACCACTAACTTTTGTTCACAACACGGACAAGCTCATGCCACTCTCTTTCTGACCAAACTCAACACTAATCCAACACCAAGCTACTCAAGGAGCAATAGTAAGGTTCCCCAGAAAAGAATTGAGCATTGCAACCCAAGTCTTCCAATAGCAAGCTTTAGACAAAATGGTTTAACGTTTCACCGCTATCCATCCCACAACTCACCATTGTAAGACCACCATCTCCAACATGCATCAAGATAGGGACTCTTGATTGCATAATGTGAACACGAGCAATGAGTCACACCTCGTTGCAAATCATTTCTCCAAGAAGAGAACATGATTTACGTTTTTGATCCTCCGTCCCCGATGCCTCTCTTTTCGGTCTCATCTTTGACCAAACCTCAAGCTTGCTTTCGCACTGCCTTCAGTTCAATCGAAGAAAAGTTTATAAGAGAGCACAGCCATGACTATTTGAACCAATAGACTAATCCCTTATAGTCTTGATTGATCCACTTATAATCATGCCTAGGAAGGATCCACTAGTGCCGTGCTAAACAGCTACGGACCAGCCTATTTGCCACTCATAGCAAACCCTCTTATGAGCCCAAGAGCAAGCTTATATAATACGGTACAAAATGGTAACCAAAACCATACCCAAGGAACAATTGCGAAGCCTTTGCACCCAAACGTGTACCCACTCGGATCATCGTTTTCATCTCTGCGTATGCTATGAGACTAGTTGCCCAATCTCATTGGATAGTATCGCTGAGACGTATTCTCTGATACCAAATGTAGCGCACCTTATCTCTCTCCCCTTAAGCCAACTGGAAAAGGGGCAATTGCTTGATGAGAGAGCCCTTAGTGGCTATTTTATCCCTATTTATCTCCCAAGGTTCCAAGGATCCACGGTGACAGTATATCCAAATCTCATCCCATGATCACATGCGCTACACTCACCCCCCCTTCAGAGATGTCAATATCCTCATTGACTATTAACTAACAACCCCTACTGAGCCAAGGGGAACCAGCACCTCCATTTCCGCACTCAATCTACCAATCCTTCCATTGTGTAGACTAGCTATTCCATGTGAGGCAACTAGTCATCCACCCGTACCGTAGTCCCACGGTGGATACCTTCGTCCGTGGATACTCCACACAAGAGGAAGGACGTACGTATGGATGCCCAATACATACGATTTTAAATTTAGGGGTAGGAATATACCTTGCTCAAGGGTATATTATACTTTTAAGTAGCCACTAATCAATGGGAATCGAACCCGTGCCATTTGCTCCGATACCAACTGTGTTGACGTTCAAACAAACTGAGTGGCAAGTTGAGTTAGTAGTGTTCTAGACGAGATTATTTAGTAGAGGATTGAGCTTTAGCTTTTCCTTGAAAGGTGATTTAGTCGTGGACAATGCTACCTTTATGAGAGGAAGAGTTAGTGATTGGCATTGAAGTGATTAAATCCTTCTTGGATTTCAATTGAGATATATCAATCATTAATGATTTTTCTTGTGCTTGTTATGAAGTGAGTTACGTCTTGCTATAGATGGATTCATGGAGGATCATTTAGTGATCACTTGTTGAGCATAGCTCCATTGTGCTTAGCTTTTGGATTGATGCAGAAATGCTCTTCATTAGCTTTGGCATTATGAAGTTTGGCTTATGAATGTGTTGAAGAAGACATTGTGGGTTGCACCATGATTTCTTCTTTAGCATTGAAGTTAGCTTCTATGAGACTCGTGATCATTATTAAGCAAGACTTAGCTATAGGCTTCTTCGAGCTTTGGTTCTTTGAGTTTTATGCTCATTGTTCCATTTGTTAAAAGTTGTTGGGGAAGGCATTTTATGGCTCTTTAGCTTTGATGTTGAAGTTAGTATTTGCATCTAGCAATCATTGGTGATGATTGACTATCATCTAGGATAATTGATTATCCATGTCAAAAAGTTTTGCTTGATTATTGTTGGTATAGAATGGTTTGCCGTTCTTCGGGATGGTGGATTCCTTCTTAAACGATGATTATGCATCTCTTTATTGATGGAATGATTGATGATCTTTCATGATGGTTAGTTGTTCTCTTTGATAGCTTAGGCCTTTTCGCAATACCACATATTCTTTGTGGTTTGCCTGGATTGGTCTCTTGGGTTTGAGACATCAGTAGGATGTTGCTGACACTTGCTTAGGCAACTTGAGTTCCTTGGTATTGTTGGCTGGGATCTATTCAGATTGGCTTTTGTGATAGTTGGCAGGAATGAGTGTTTGTTGGTCTTACCACATTCATTTTCTTCTGTTGATTGTTGCTCGAGTTAGTTTTGATAGATTTGGATGTTATTTCCTTTAGGTGATACATTCGCGAGCATTGTGCTTGTTAGTCAATGATACTTTGTGTTCTTTGAGTTCTCTCTAGTAAGTTGTTGGTTTACTGTCTACTATCTTCGATAGTTAAGTTTCATCATTGAGTTTCCTTAATGATATACTAGCTATTGAATTTTGTTGGATGGTCATTCCTGTGTTTGCCAAATTATGATAATCTGTTGGTGGTTCCTATCTACAATACTACTGGTTTATCGGATGATAACTTGCTTAGAATACTTTTGTGTTCTACTCTAAGATATAATCACTAGTAATTAAGCTTCTCAGATATCATTGTCTCTGACTTTGATATTGTCCATCTATTGCTCTTTGAGTTTGGGCCAGTATAGGCAGACTGGCTTCGGCACTTCGTGTGCATGGTGAAATCTCTAGTCATGGGGTAGCTACTGTCGACTGGTCACATAACCCGCCTCTCTGTCGATGTTCTTTATTTCGTTGAAAGGGCGTGACCGTGTAAACAACTCTAAACTGCCTGTTGACAGTAGTCTATCTAAACCTTACCGACGGGTTTGGTTTCTTTGCTCAGGAGGGTTGGAGCCTCTGGCTTCTCTCTCTATGTCCCTGCGGGCAGGGCATATCACACTTTTGTAAGCTGGGTGACTCCCAGAGCAGCAGGGGTGGCTGACTCCGTTGGTCATTTCCTTGTCGGCGACGGCCGGAAGGTGTCTGAGCTGGTAGCGCATCCGCGTTAGACAAAGAGGTTGCCCCCTAACTCATTTAAGTTGGTGCATTTCTCACATAGTGTGAGTACCGTGAACTTTTTATGGAGTTGTTTTTCTTCTAGCTTTGTCCTGATGTTGATGGCATTAAAGTGATGCCTTGTCATTGATGTTGTTGACATTGAGATTCGAGTGAAATGAGATATCCTTCCAAGGATTGATATTGAGTTTCATTAGTCTTGATGAATATAGTGTTGATGATTTGGCTATAGCTTTGTGTTGTTGGCATTCGTGCATTTGCTAGTTAGCAACTGTGTTGACGTTCAAACGAACTGAGTGGCAAGTTGAGTTAGTTGTGTTCTAGACGAGATTATTTAGTAGAGGGTTGAGCTTTAGTTTTTCCTTGAAAAGTGATTTAGTCATGGACTATGCTAACTCTACGAGAAGAAGAGTTAGTGATCGATATTAGAATGTTGAGTCCTTGCTGGATTTGAGTTCGGAATATAGCAATCATTAATGATTCTTTTTGAGCTTGTTATGAAGTGAGTTACGTCTTGCTATAGATGGATTCATGGAGGATCGTTTGATGATCACTTGTTAAGCATAGCTTTGTTATGTTTAGCTTTTGGATTGATGCAGAAATGCTCTTCATTAGCTTTGGCATTATGAAGTTTGGCTTATGGATGTGTTGAGGAAGATATTGTGGGTTGCACCATGATTTCTTCTTTAGCATTGAAGTTAGCTTTTATGAGACTTGTGATCATTATTAGGCAAGACTTAGTTATAGGCTTCTTCGAGCTTTTGGTTCTTGAGTTTTGTGCTCATTGTTCCATTTGTTTGAAGTTGTTGGGGGAAGGCATTTTGGCTCATTAGCTTCAATTGAAGTTAGTTTTTGCATCTGGCAATCATTGGTGATGATTGACTATCATTTAGGGTAGTTGATTGTCCTTATCACAAGTTTTGCTTGATTATTGTTGGTTTGGAATTATTTGCTATTCTTCGGGATGGTAGATTCTTTCTTCAACAATGATTATACATCACTACATTGATGAGCTAATTGACGATCTTTCATGATAGTTGGTTGTTCTCTTTGATGGCTTTTGGCTTTTTGCAATACCACATGTTCTTTGTGGTTTGCTCTGGATTGGTCTCTTGGGTTTAAGACATCAGTAGGATGTTGCTAACACTTGCTTAGGCAACTTGAGTTCCTTGGTATTGTTGGCTGGGATCTATTCAGATTGGCTTTTGTGATAGTTAACAGGCATGAGTGTTTGTTGGTCTTCCCACATTCATTCTCTTCTGTTGATTATTGCTCGAGTTAGTTTTGATAGATTTGGATGTTATTTCCTTTGGGTGATACATTCGCGAGCATTGTGCTTGTTAGTCAATGATACTTTGTGTTCTTTGAGTTCTCTCTCGTAAGTTGTTGGCTTACTGTCTGCTATCTTCGGTAGTTAAGTTTTATCATTGCGTTTACTTGATGATATACTTGCTATTGAATTTTGTTGGATGGTGCATCCTATGTTTTCCAATGATAGTGATCTTGGTGGTTCCTATACTGTAATACTAGTTTATCGGATGATAACTTACTTGGAATACTTTTGTGTTCTAATCTAAGCTTTATTCCCTGATAATTAAATCTCTAAAATATCATTGTCTATGACTTTGATATTGTCCATCTATTGATCTTTGAGTTTGGGCCAGTAATGGGCAGACTGGCTTCGGCACTTCGTGTGCATGGTGAAATCTCTAGTCATGGGGTAGTTACTGTCGACTGGTCACATAACCCGCCTCTCTGTCGATGTTCCTTGTTCCGTTGAAAGGGCGTGACCGTGTAAACAACTCTAACTGCCTGTTTACAGTAATCTATCTAAACCTTACCGACGGGTTTGGTTTCTTTGCTTAGGAGGGTTGGGGCCTCTGGCTTCTCTCTCTATGTTCCTGCGGGCAGGGGCATATCACACTTTTGTAAGCTGGGTGACTCCCAGAGCAGCAGGGGTGGCTGACTCTGTTGGTCATTTCCTTGTCGGCGACGGCCGGAAGGTGTCTGAGGTGGTAGCGCATCCGCGTTAGACAAAGAGGTTGCCCCCTAACTCATTTAAGTTGGTGCATTTCTCACATAGTGTGAGTATCGTGAACTTTTTATGGAGTTGTTTCCTTGGCGGTATTCTAGACTGGAGTATGCATCGACGAGGACGTCGATCTTCCCTAGGGGGGGAGAGTGTCGCGCATGTGACTTCGGGTATCAAAAGTTACCTGTCGACCAGTCCTTACGGACACTCTTACCTTACTGCCACGATGGTAGGAGGTCGGTATTGCTGGACCCTTTATCAGCCCCTCTTGTTCAAGTGTTAGTAAACTGGACTTTGCATCTGTACTTGGCCGGATGAGCATAAGGACGGAATTCCTAAGTGTCTATTCAGCCAAGCATACTTGGCCTGGCTTTTTAGTTCTCTTTTGCTCTGTCTTGCACTGGCTTGACAAGAACCCTCGCGTATTGAGATTGGTCCCTCAATATCGCTACATGATAGCTTACCGTGTCTGCCAAACACCCTCGCTATCATGCCCTTTGTGTTAGTCTCATTTCGGTCCCAAATGCTATTTATGGAAAGTGTCTAGATTTGCTCATTTGGCATATCTACGGAATGTAGAGATCGGCCTGAACACAATGGTGTTCGTCCTGTGTCCAAGTTCGCATTCTAAGGACATTCCATATTTAGTAAGTTTTAAGCTTGTCCCAGAGACTAACTCCTGATACTAAGGGAGGCTTGGGGTGAAAGCCCAAAGCGTGTGTTCCTCAAGGGGGGGGGGCTGTGGGGGGTTCCAAATGTATAGTAGGGATAGTGGGTAGGTCGGGCATGGCCGACCAACCTGAGGCATAGTCTAGCTCCCGCTTGCGTGCCTGTCCTTGTTCTGCGTCCGGCTTGGGTCTAAGCCCAAGTTCCATTCCATGCTAGTTGGTGGAGTACCCATATCCTCACGTTAGGCCACCGGTATGCCGAAATAGCGCCAGACTCCGTTTGGCTCCGTTTTGCGTGCTGGTCCTGGCATTGGTATGCTGGTTGCTCCAGGACTGTTCCAAGTCGCTCCGGGCTCCTGTCCCCTCGCTCCTTGGGCTATATGCTCGGGAGTTGCTCCGTGGTCCGGTTTCATCACTCCTTGGCGTCACGCTTGGGAGTTTGGCACCGTTCCTTCGTTCAGTGGCCCAAGGCCCTGAACCTCGGGTTCCTATGGACACGTGGCATGGACACGTGGTATGTGACATGTGGCATTTGTCACGTGGCACAAAGAGGGTTTAGGTTCCGCTTCGTGGTGTTATCCTATAGTAAATCACCATAGGATAAAGGGTCAAAACCACGTGCGCTACATTTGGTATCAGAGCAAATGGCACGGGAAGGAGGGTACTCCACCGACTAGAGCAGCGTGGAGCTTGGGCTTAGACCCAAGCCGGACGCAGAACAAGGAGCGACACAGCCCAGCGGAAGCCAAACTAATGTCTCAGGTGGTCGGACATGCATTCCAACCACTATCCCTACTATACATTTGGAACCCCCCACAGCCCCCCCCCCCTTGAGGGACACACGCTTTGGGCTTTCACCCCAAGCCACCCTTAGTACCAGGAGTTAGTCTCTGGGACAAGCTCGAAACTTACTAAATATGGAATGGCCTTAGATTGCGAATTTGGACATGGGACGAACACCATTGTGTTCAGGCCGACCTCAACATTCCGTAGATATGCCAAATGAGCAAATCTAGACACTTTCCATAAATAGCATTTGGGAACGAAACGAGACTAACACAAAGGGCGTGATAGCGAGGGTGTTTGGCAGACACGGTAAGCTATCATCTAGCGAATATTGAGGGACCAGTCTCAATATCGCGGGGGTTCTTGTCAAGCCAGTGCAAGACAGAGCAAAAGAGAACTAAAAAGCCAGGCCAAGTATGCTTGGCTGAATAGACACTTAGGAATTCCGTCCTTATGCTCATCCGGCCAAGTACAGATGCAAAGTCCAGTTTACTAACACTTGAACAAGAGGGGCTGATAAAGGGTCCAGCAATACCGACCTCCTGCCATCGTGGCAGTAAGGAAAGAGTGTCCGTAAGGACTGGTCGACAGGTAACTTTCGATACCCAAAGTCACACGAAGTGCCGAAGCCAGTCTGCCCATTACTGGCCCAAACTCAAAGATCAATAGATGGACAATATCAAAGTCATAGACAATGATATTTTAGAGATTTAATTATCAGGGAATAAAGCTTAGATTAGAACACAAAAGTATTCCAAGTAAGTTATCATCCGATAAACTAGTATTACAGTATAGGAACCACCAAGATCACTATCATTGGAAAACATAGGATGCACCATCCAACAAAATTCAATAGCAAGTATATCATCAAGTAAACGCAATGATAAAACTTAACTACCGAAGATAGCAGACAGTAAGCCAATAACTTACGAGAGAGAACTCAAAGAACACAAAGTATCATTGACTAACAAGCACAATGCTCGCGAATGTATCACCCAAAGGAAATAACATCCAAATCTATCAAAACTAACTCGAGCAATAATCAACAGAAGAGAATGAATGTGGGAAGACCAACAAACACTCATGCCTGTTAACTATCACAAAAGCCAATCTGAATAGATCCCAGCCAACAATACCAAGGAACTCAAGTTGCCTAAGCAAGTGTTAGCAACATCCTACTGATGTCTTAAACCCAAGAGACCAATCCAGAGCAAACCACAAAGAACATGTGGTATTGCAAAAAGCCAAAAGCCATCAAAGAGAACAACCAACTATCATGAAAGATCGTCAATTAGCCCATCAATGTAGTGATGTATAATCATTGTTGAAGAAAGAATCTACCATCCCGAAGAATAGCAAATAATTCCAAACCAACAATAATCAAGCAAAACTTGTGATAAGGACAATCAACTACCCTAGATGATAGTCAATCATCACCAATGATTGCCAGATGCAAAAACTAACTTCAATCGAAGCTAATGAGCCAAAATGCCTTCCCCCAACAACTTCAAACAAATGGAACAATGAGCACAAAACTCAAGAACCAAAAGCTCGAAGAAGCCTATAACTAAGTCTTGCCTAATAATGATCACGAGTCTCATAGAAGCTAACTTCAATGCTAAAGAAGAAATCATGGTGCAACCCACAATATCTTCCTCAACACATCCATAAGCCAAACTTCATAATGCCAAAGCTAATGAAGAGCATTTCTGCATCAATCCAAAAGCTAAGCATAACAAAGCTATGCTTAACAAGTGATCATCAAACGATCCTCTATGAATCCATCTATAGCAAGACGTAACTCACTTCATAACAAGCTCAAAAAGAATCATTAATGATTGCTATATTCCGAACTCAAATCCAGCAAGGACTCAACATTCTAATATCGATCACTAACTCTTCTTCTCGTAGAGTTAGCATAGTCCACGACTAAATCACTTTTCAAGGAAAAACTAAAGCTCAACCCTCTACTAAATAATCTCGTCTAGAACACAACTAACTCAACTTGCCACTCAGTTCGTTTGAACGTCAACACAGTTGCTAACTAGCAAATGCACGAATGCCAACAACACAAAGCTATAGCCAAATCATCAACACTATATTCATCTAGACTAATGAAACTCAATATCAATCTTTTTGGAAGGATATCTTATTTCACTCAGATCTCAATATCAACAATGTCAATGACAAAGCATCACTTCAATGCCATCAACACCAAAACAAAGCTAGAAGAAAGCATGAGTGAATCACCACTCGGAGCTTTCCAGCAACCAAGCTAACCAAGGTCGAAGATACTTTAATTAGTAACTGAGACCAATCCTTTAGCAAAACTCAGTTACAGATAACACTTCCTCAAGGAGTGAGTCACCACGTCCAAGACTCAATGAAATCCAACACTACGGACTAAATGTAACCAAATGATATCAATAGAGGTAAAGTCGACATGCCAACATGGAAAACCATGCAAGTCCAACAACACGATCCTCCGCAACACCATCCGGTCAAGCAAGCCCACCACTGCTAAATCATCATCGAGCAAAGCAAGTGTCAACAGTCTTTTTGACAAAGTCTACAAGTAATCACTAGTCGCAAAGCAACTAACAATCGCCCTTCAACTTGCCTTCACAAGACCCGAACACTAACTCATGTCATCGAGTTACATACTTGTCCAACATGAACATAATACCCCAGGTACGAGATAAAAGTTCATAGACAAGCACAAACTAAATGACCACTCGAATCCAACTCAACCGCAATAAGCTCACTAATGCATTTAGTCAATAGCGCTGAGCATGCCTTGAAGAGGCTAGCTATGTGATCAACACTCAGTCGAAACTAAAGTGAAGACCATGAGATGGACTCATATCGGTACACAACCTCCTCATAGACAAAGCTATAGTACGGGTACCAACATCTCAACCTCAAACAACTAAGTTGGACATCACCATCCTCAGCCAAGGTGCAGGGCCACCAAGACCAAGTCAAGATCAGTGAGAGCTCACTACTCTCATAGAGTCTAACGAAATGCAAGGTGCAACCTACCACCAAGCATAATGCTACAAAAGAAAGGCACAAGGGTCACCTTTCTTAGAAAAGCGCAACAGCAACTTTTCTACACCAACTCCAGACTCTATCCAACTCAATTGCCTTAGCCCCAAAAGTTAGCATCCCTTTAAGGTTGCATCATACAAACTACCTACCAAGGTCTAAGTTAACCGAAGTCAACTCCAACCCCTTCACTAGTTTGTACTGGCTTTCGAAAACGGAATGGTTTTCGGACAAAATGATCAATAGATCAGCCATTGGAAAAGTCTAAGAAAATTTGTGGAAAATTCCCATCCTAGAGAAAGAATGATTCTGAGTCCAGGATTGCAAACTTTCAAGACTCAACCAACTTCCTCCTACCAACAACTTCACATAGGTTCAATTCAACACCAATTCTCAAGACCCATAATATGCTTAAGCCTCGAACATCTTTGCCCATCTAACCGATATCCAACATCGACATCTGCAAAGTGCAAAATGAACATCCAAGGCTTGACCACAAAGACCACATCATCGGATATCCACATTGCACTAACACTCTTCTTCAACCACCTTCAAGATCCAATGTGAAGCCAAAACACTAACAAGAAAAATGACATGGAAAATCAAGCTCTAAGGAAAATTCCTCATCACTTGAAATAACAATGCCACTTCCACTAACACAAGTGCTAGTGATGTCAATGCCCCAACTACACACCTTCTCCATCCAATAATTTATTCCAAGTGCTAATGGATCAACCGATGAGCTATAACAAATGAATGCTATAACCCTTTTCCAACACCTTATGGGCAAACCCTCAAGGAAACAAGGTACCAACATAAGCTTAGCATAATGGACCACCATTGAGAATCCAGTCAAGGCTACTACAATGCTACTTCGTGCAAGTAGACTAGCTTCTCCATCAACCACTTTGGGGTTGATCATCGTTTAACCAAGCAACTTCGTAAACACATTGCTCATTATCACATGGATATGATATGGAAATCACAATGACTTGATCATCAATTGAGCAACACCATGAGCAATGCCAATGTCATTACTTCAAAGGTCTATGTGAGTATCAAGTGTCAACTCAATTTGACAAAATGCAACATAAATGCCACACTCCACCAATAGAGATTTACAACACCTAACACCACTAACCTTTGTTCACAACACGGACAAACTCATGCCACTCTCTTTCCGACCAAACTCAACACTAATCCAACATCAAGCTACTCAAGGAGCAATAGCAAGGTTCCCCGGAAAAGAATTGAGCATTGCAACCCAAGTCTTTCAATAGCGAGCCTAGACAAAATGGTATAACGTTTCACCGCTATCCATCCCACAACTCACCGTTTGTAAGACCATCATCTCCAACATGCATCAAGGTAGGGACTCTTGATTGCATAATGTGAACACGAGCAATGAGTCACACCTCGTTGCAAATCATCTCTCCAAGAAGAGAACATGATTTACGTCTTTGATCCTCCGTCCTCGATGACTCTCTTTTCGGTCTCATCTTTGACCAAACCTCAAGCTTGCTTTCGCACTGCCTTCAGTTCAATCGAAGAAAAGTTTATGAGAGAGCACGGCAATGATTATTTGAACCAATAGACTATTCCCTACAATCTTGATTGATCCACTTATAATCATGCCTAGGAAGGATCCACTAGTGCCGTGCTAAACAGCTACGGACCAGCCTATTTGCCACTCATAGCAAACCTAGGTAGGTTTGCTTTCACCCATGGTACAAGGAATAACTCATGGAACCACCGATAGGCTAACATTAATCCTGCCAACTCAAAGTGTAACCTTGAGTTGCTAATGTGCCTCACTCACCAGCCCAAGCGCAAACTCGTGCGCACATGGTTTTGACCCTTTATCCTATGGTGATTTACCATAGGATAACACCACGAAGCGGAACCTAAACCCTCTTTGTGCCACGTGACAAATGCCACGTGTCACATACCACGTGTCCATGCCACGTGTCCATAGGAACCCGAGGTTCAGGGCCTTGGGCCACTGAACGAAGGAACGGTGCCAAACTCCCAAGCGTGACGCCAAGGAGTGATGAAACCGGACCACGGAGCAACTCCCGAGCATATAGCCCAAGGAGCGAGGGGACAGGAGCCCGGAGCGACTTGGAACAGTCCTGGAGCAACCAGCATACCAATGCCAGGACCAGCACGCAAAACGGAGCCAAACGGAGTCTGGCGCTATTTCGGCATACCGGTGGCCTAACGTGAGGATATGGGTACTCCACCAACTAGCATGGAATGGAACTTGGGCTTAGACCCAAGCCGGACGCAGAACAAGGACAGGCACACAAGCGGGAGCTAGACTATGCCTCAGGTTGGTCGGCCATGCCCGACCTACCCCCTATCCCTACTATACATTTGGAACCCCCCACAGCCCCCCCCCCCTTGAGGAACACACGCTTTGGGCTTTCACCCCAAGCCTCCCTTAGTATCAGGAGTTAGTCTCTGGGACAAGCTTAAAACTTACTAAATATGGAATGTCCTTAGAATGCGAATTTGGACACAGGACGAACACCATTGTGTTCAGGCCGACCTCTACATTCCGTAGATATGCCAAATGAGCAAATCTAGACACTTTCCATAAATAGCATTTGGGACCGAAATGAGACTAACACAAAGGGCATGATAGCGAGGGTGTTTGGCAGACACGGTAAGCTATCATGTAGCGATATTGAGGGACCAATCTCAATACGCGAGGGTTCTTGTCAAGCCAGTGCAAGCCAACATCATGAGTTTCTCATCACCGTGTCAAGTCTGCTTGACTAAATGACAACTTAGGATTTCCTTCCTTAGTGCCCTTCCGGTCTAAGTGCACATGTGATGACCAGTTTCTCAACTAGCTTAGGTGGAAACTGATAACGGGTCCAGCAATACTGACCTCCTGCCATCGTGGCAGTAAGGTAAGAGTGTCCGTAAGGACTAGCCGATAGGTAACTTTTGATACCCGAAGTCACATGCGCGACACTCTCCCCCCCTTGGGAAGATCGACGTCCTCGTCGATGCATACTCCAGTCTAGAATACCGCCAAGGAAACAACTCCATAAAAAGTTCACGGTACTCACACTATGTGAGAAATGCACCAACTTAAATGAGTTAGGGGGCAACCTCTTTGTCTAACGCGGATGCGCTACCAGCTCAGACACCTTCCGGTCGTCGCCGACAAGGAAATGACCAACGGAGTCAGCCACCCCTGCTGCTCTGGGAGTCACCCAGCTTACAAAAGTGTGATATGCCCTGCCCGCAGGGACATAGAGAGAGAAGCCAGAGGCCCCAACCCTCCTGAGCAAAGAAACCAAACCCGTCGGTAAGGTTTAGATAGACTACTGTCAACAGGCAGTTTAGAGTTGTTTACACGGTCACGCCCTTTCAACGAAATAAAGAACATCGACAGAGAGGCGAGTTATGTGACCAGTCGACAGTAGCTACCCCATGACTAGAGATTTCACCATGCACACGAAGTGCCGAAGCCAGTCTGCCTATACTGGCCCAAACTCAAAGAGCAATAGATGGACAATATCAAAGTCAGAGACAATGATATCTGAGAAGCTTAATTACTAGTGATTATATCTTAGAGTAGAACACAAAAGTATTCTAAGCAAGTTATCATCCGATAAACCAGTAGTATTGTAGATAGGAACCACCAACAGATTATCATAATTTGGCAAACACAGGAATGACCATCCAACAAAATTCAATAGCTAGTATATCATTAAGGAAACTCAATGATGAAACTTAACTATCGAAGATAGTAGACAGTAAGCCAACAACTTACTAGAGAGAACTCAAAGAACACAAAGTATCATTGACTAACAAGCACAATGCTCGCGAATGTATCACCTAAAGGAAATAACATCCAAATCTATCAAAACTAACTCGAACAACAATCAACAGAAGAAAATGAATGTGGTAAGACCAACAAACACTCATTCCTGCCAACTATCACAAAAGCCAATCTGAATAGATCCCAGCCAACAATACCAAGGAACTCAAGTTGCCTAAGCAAGTGTCAGCAACATCCTACTGACGTCTCAAACCCAAGAGACCAATCCAGGCAAACCACAAAGAATATGTGGTATTGCGAAAAGGCCTAAGCTATCAAAGAGAACAACTAACCATCATGAAAGATCATCAATCATTCCATCAATAAAGAGATGCATAATCATCGTTTAAGAAGGAATCCACCATCCCGAAGAACGGCAAACCATTCTATACCAACAATAATCAAGCAAAACTTTTTGACATGGATAATCAATTATCCTAGATGATAGTCAATCATCACCAATGATTGCTAGATGCAAATACTAACTTCAACATCAAAGCTAAAGAGCCAAAAAAATGCCTTCCCCAACAACTTTTAACAAATGGAACAATGAGCATAAAACTCAAAGAACCAAAGCTCGAAGAAGCCTATAGCTAAGTCTTGCTTAATAATGATCACGAGTCTCATAGAAGCTAACTTCAATGCTAAAGAAGAAATCATGGTGCAACCCACAATGTCTTCTTCAACACATTCATAAGCCAAACTTCATAATGCCAAAGCTAATGAAGAGCATTTCTGCATCAATCCAAAAGCTAAGCACAATGGAGCTATGCTCAACAAGTGATCACTAAATGATCCTCCATGAATCCATCTATAGCAAGACGTAACTCACTTCATAACAAGCACAAGAAAAATCATTAATGATTGATATATCTCAATTGAAATCCAAGAAGGATTTAATCACTTCAATGCCAATCACTAACTCTTCCTCTCATAGAGGTAGCATTGTCCACGACTAAATCACCTTTCAAGGAAAAGCTAAAGCTCAATCCTCTACTAAATAATCTCGTCTAGAACACTACTAACTCAACTTGCCACTCAGTTTGTTTGAACGTCAACACAGTTGCTAACTAGCAAATGCACGAATGCCAACAACATAAATCTATAGCCAAATCATCAACACTATATTCATCAAGACTAATGAAACTCAATATCAATCCTTAGAAGGATAGCTCATTTCACTCAAGTCTCAATATCAACAATGTCAACGACAAAGCATCACTTCAATGCCATCAACATCAGGACAAAGCTAGAAGAAAGCAAGAGTGAATCACCACTCGGAGCTTTCCAGCAACCAAGCTAACCAAAGTCGAAGATACTATACTTAGTATCCGAGACCAATCCGTTAGCAAAACTCAGTGACAGATAACACATCATCAAGGAGTGAATCACCACATCCAAGACTCAATGAAATCCAACACTATAGACCAAATGTAACCAAATGATATCGACAAAGGAATTGACATGCCACCATGAAAAAACCATGTCAGCCTAATGACACGATCCTCCGCAACACCATCTCGTAAAGCAAGCCCATCACTGCTAAATCATCATCGAGCAAAGCAAGTATCAACAGTCTTTTTGACAAAGTTTACAAGTAATCACTAGTCGCAAAGCAACTAACAATCACCCCTCAACTTGCCTTCACAAGACCCAAACACCAACTCTTGTCATCAAGTTATATACTTATCTAGCATAAACATAATACCTCAAACATGAGATAAAAGTTCATGGACAAGCACAAACTAAATGACCACTCGAATCCAACTCAACCGCAATAAGCTCACCAATGCATTTAGTCAATAGCTCTGAGCATGCCTTGAAGAGGCTAGCTATGTGATCAACACTCAGTCGAAACTAAAGTGAAGACCATGAGATGGACTCATATCGGTACACAACCTCCTCATAGACAAAGCTATAGTACGGGTACCAACATCTCAGCTTGCAAACAACTAAGTTGGACATCACCATCCTCAGCCAAGGCGCAGGGCCACCAAGACCAAGTCAAGATCAGTGAGAGCTCACTACTCTCATAGAGTCTAACGTAATGCAAGGTGCAACCTGCCACCAAGCATAACGCTACAAAAGAAAGGTACAAGGGTCACCTTTCTGAAAAAAGTGCAACAACCACTTTTCTACACCAACTCCAGACTCTATCCAACTCAATTGCCTTAGCCCCAAAAGTTAGCATCCCTTTCAGGCTGCATCATACAAACTATCTACTAAGGTTTAAGCCAACCGAAGCCAACTCCAACCCCTTCAACAGTTTGTACTGGCTTTCAAAAATGGAATGGTTTTCGAGCAAAGTGATCAATAGATCAGCCATTGGAAAAGTCTAAGAAAATTTATGGAAAATTTTCCATCCTAGGGAAAGAATAACTCTCAGTCCAGGAATGCAAACTTTCAAGACTCAACCAACTTCCTCCTACTAACAACCCCACATAGGTTCACCTCAACAAAAATTCTCATGATCCAAAAATATGCTTAAGCATCGAACATCTTTGCCCATCTAACCGATATCCAACACCGACATCCGCAAACTGCAAAATGAACATCCAAGGCTTGATCACTAAGACCACATCTTCGGATATCCACATTGCACTAACACTCTTCTTCAATCACCTTCAAGATCCAATGTGAAGCCAAAACACTAACAAGATAAATGACATGAAAAATCAAGGTCCAAGGAAAATTCCTCATCACTTGAAATAACAATGCCATTTCCATTAACACAAGTGCTAGTGATGTCAATGCCCCAACTACACACCTTCTCCATCCAATAATTTATTCCAAGTGCTAACGGATCAATAGATGAGCTATAGCAAATGAATGCTACAACCCATTCCCAACACCTTATGGGCAAACCCTCAAGGAAACAAGGTACCAACATAAGCTTAGCATAATGGACCACCATTGAGAATCCAGTCAAGGCTACTACAATGCTACTTCGTGCAAGTAGACTAGCTTCTCCATCAACCACTTTGGGGTTGATCATCATTTAACCAAGCAACTTCGTAAACACATTGCTCATTATCACATGGATATGATATAAATCACAATGACTTGATCATCAATTGAGTAACGCAATGAGCAAAGCTTATGTCATTACTTCAAATGTTTATGTGAGTATCAAATGCCAACTCGAATCGACAAAATGCAACATAAATGCCACACTCCACCAATAGAGGTTTACGACACCAAATACCACCAACTTTTGTTCACAACACAGATAAGCTCATGCCACCCTCTTTCTGACCAAACTCAAAACTAATCCAACACCAAGCTACTCAAGGAGCAATAGCAAGGTTCCCCGGAAAAGAATTTGAGCATTGCAACCCAAGTCTTCTAATAGCATGCCTAGACAAAATGGATTAGCGTTTCACTGCTATCCATCCCATAACTCACCATTGTAAGACCACCATCTCCAACATGCATCAAGATAGGGACTCTTGATTGCATAATGTGAATATGAGCAATGAGTCACACCTCGTTGCAAATCATCTCTCCAAGAAGAGAAGATGATTTACATGTTTGATCCTTCGTCCCCGATGACTCTCTTTTCGGTCTCATCTTTGACCAAACCTCAAGCTTGCTTTCGCACTGCCTTCAGTTCAATCGAAGAAAAGTTTATAAGAGATCACGGCAATAATTACATGAACCAATAGACTATTCCCTACAGTCTTGATTGATCCACTTATAATCATGCCTAGGAAGGATCTACTAGTGCCATGCTAAACAGCTACGGACCAGCCTATTTGCCACTCATAGCAAACCCAGGGAAAATTTACTTTCACCCATGGTACATGGAACAACTCACAGAACCAACGATAGGCTAACATTAATCCTGCCAACTCAAAGTGTAACCTCGAGTTGCTAATGTGCCTCACTCACGAGCTCAAGCTCAAACTCGTGCAAAATGGTACACCTCAAATCCATCCTATGAGCCCAAGAGCAAGCTCATATAATCTAGAACGAAAGGTAACCAAAACCTATCCCAAGGAACGATTGCGAAGTCATTGCACCTAAACGTGTACCCACTCGGATCATCGTTTTCATCTCTGCGTATGCAACGAGACTAGTTGCCCAATCTCATTGAATAGTACTCGTTGAGACTCATTCTCTGATACCAAATGTAGCGCACGTGGTTTTGACCCTTTATCCTATGGTGATTTACCATAGGATAACACCACGAAGCGGAACCTAAACCCTCTTTGTGCCACGTGACAGATGCCACATGTCACATGCCACGTGTTCATGCCACGTGTCCATAAGAACCCGAGGTTCAGGGCCTTGGGCCACTGAACGAAGGAACGGTGCCAAACTCCCAAGCGTGGAGCCAAGGAGTGATGGAACCGAACCATGGAGCAACTCCCGAGCATACAGCCCAAAGAGCGAAGGGACAGGAGCCCGGAGCGACTTGGAACAGTCCTGGAGCAACCAACATCCCAATGCCAGGACCAGCACGCAAAACGGAGCCAAACGGAGTCTAGCGCTATTTCGGCATACCGGTGGCCTAACGTGAGGATATGGGTACTCCACCAGCTAGCATGGAATGGAACTTGGGCTTAGACCCAAGCCGGACGCAGAACAAGGACAGGCACGCAAGCGGGAGCTAGACTATGCCTCAGGTTGGTCGGCCATGCCCGACCTACCCACTATCCCTACTATACATTTGGAACCCCCCACAGCCCCCCCCCCCTTGAGGAACACACGCTTTGGGCTTTCACCCCAAGCCTCCCTTAGTATCAGGAGTTAGTCTCTGGGACAAGCTTAAAACTTACTAAATATGGAATGTCCTTAGAATGCGAATTTGGACACGGGACGAACACCATTGTGTTCAGGCCGATCTCTACATTCCGTAGATATGCCAAATGAGCAAATCTAGACACTTTCCATAAATAGCATTTGGGACCGAAATGAGACTAACACAAAGGGCATGATAGCGAGGGTGTTTGGCAGACACGGTAAGCTATCATCTAGCGAATATTGAGGGACCAATCTCAATATCGCGGGGGTTCCTAACACTAGCAAGTGCAAGCCAACATCATGAGTTTCTCATCACCGTGTCAAGTCTGCTTGACTAAATGACAACTTAGGATTTCCTTCCTTAGTGCCCTTCCGGTCTAAGTGCACATGTGATGACCAGTTTCTCAACTAGCTTAGGCGGAAACTGATAACGGGTCCAGCAATACCGACCTCCTGCCATCGTGGCAGTAAGGTAAGAGTGTCCGTAAGGACTAGCCGACAGGTAACTTTCGATACCCGAAGTCACATGCGCGACAGACATGCATTCCAACCACTATCCCTACTATACATTTGGAACCCCCCACAGCCCCCCCCCCCCTTGAGGGACACACGCTTTGGGCTTTCACCCCAAGCCTCCCTTAGTACCAGGAGTTAGTCTCTGGGACAAGTCCGAAACTTACTAAATATGGAATGTCCTTAGATTGCGAATTTGGACACGGGACGAACACTATTGTGTTCAGGCCGATCTCTACATTCCGTAGATATGCCAAATGAGCTAATCTAGACACTTTCCATATTTAGCATTTAGGACCGAAATGAGACCAACACAAAGGATATGATAGCGAGGGTGTTTGGCAGACACGGTAAGCTATCATCCGGCGATATTGAGGGACTAGTCTCAACACGCGAGGGTTCTTGCCAAGCCAGTGCAAGACAGAGCAAAAGAGAACTAAAAAGCCGGGCCAAGTATGCTTGGCAAAATAGACACTTAGGAATTCCGTCCTTATGCTCATCCGGCCAAGTACAGATGCTAAGTCCAGTTTACTAACACTTGGACAAGAGGGGCTATTAAAGGGAACCAGCAGTACCGACCTCCTGCCGTCATGGCAGTAAGGAAAGAGTGCCCGTAAGGACTGGTCGACAAGTATCTTTCGATACCCGAAGTCACATTCGCGACACTCTCCCCCCCTTGGGGAAGATCGACGTCCTCGTCGATGCATACCCGAGTCTAGCAAACCGTCAAGGAAACAACCCCGAAAGTTAACGGAAAGCACACTATGTGGGAAATGCACCGACTTAAATGAGTTATGGAACGACCTCTCCTCTACGTCAAAAGACGCTAAGACTCAGACACCCTCCGGCCGTCGCCGACAAGGAAATGACCAACGGAGTTAGCCACCCTTGCTGCTCTGAGTACCACTCAGCTTACAAAGGAATGATACATCCCTGCCCGCAGGGATATAGGGAGAAGGCCAGAGGCCCAACTGCCCCTGAGCAAGAAATCAACCCCGTCAGGAAGATTTAGACAACTATTATAAACTGGCAGAGTAAGTTGTTTACACGACCACGCCCCTTTTTTTTTTTTTTGAAAAGGAGTCATCGAGAGAGAGGCGGGGACTTGTGATCAGTCTATAATAGTTATCCCCATGGTTATGGATTGGACCCATGCACCGAAGTGCCGAAGTCAGCCTGCCAAAACTGACCCAAGTACAAATGATTGAGAGAAATGACACTTTGAGTGATAGAAATATTTTACTTTATTAATTTGCAAGATTTATTACAAGATTTACAAAAACTAATCTTTATTACAATGCTCATACTCCGTGACAAGCTCACGAGCATGTGTAAGATTACTAAGAGGTTCCCAAGTTGATTCACAAGTTGGGTAACCTTTCCACTTAACGAGATACTCCCGACGTTTGGCACGTTTAAGCCAGCGCGAATCCAAAATAGCTTCGACTTCATACTCAGGTTCACCATCCACAACGTCTGGCGGTGGACGAATCTCCCGTTGACGTGCAACATCCACAGTGTAAGGTGCCAATAAATTGGCATGAAATACATTATGAACATTGGACATCTCCGCAGGCAGATCCAACCGATAGGATACATCACCAAGACGTTTTAACACCCGATAGGGTCCAACATATCTCGGCAAGAACTTCCGAGACAAAGAACCCTTAATGTTCAAGTTGCGGGAAGATAGCCACACCTGATCTCCCACTTGATAGGATACATCCCGACGATGCTGATCCTTATCACGTCGATACCTATCCTGAGCTTTGCCCATCGCCTCGGTAGCTTTAGACCAACCTTGACGTAGCTGCTCCGCATAAGTTTCCACGGCTGGGACCAACACCTCGGTCATTGGTTTTGGGACAACGATCTGTTGAGGAACCCCACGAGCATTCCCTTGCAACATCTCCCATGGAGAACAGCCTATAGAGCTGTGAAATGTGTTGTTATAACATATTTCTGCTGTATCCAAATGCTCAACCCAGTCGCGTTGGTCCGCTGCGACATAGTACCGCAGATAATCCTCAACTTGAGCATTCACGCGTTCGGTCTGCCCATCAGTTTGAGGATGATAAGCCGTACTAAACTTCAACTTGGTACCAAACAACTGGAATAGGGTTCCCCAAAACTTCCCCGTAAACCTCGAATCTCTATCTGAGATCATTTCTTCAGGAAGACCACGAACCCGCACTACTTCATGGAAAAAGAGCTTTGCTGCTTGTTTCGCATTTACTGTTCCCACAGTTGGAACGAAGTGTGCAATCTTTGACAACCGATCCACAACCACCATCAAAGTATCATAACCCTTAGACTTCGGCAAGCAAGTGATGAAATCAAGTGTCACACTTTGAAATGGCCATGCCGGTGCTGGAATGCACTGCAACTTTCCAGCCTGCTTCTCAGTTCTGCGCTTACATTGCTGGCATACAGGACAGGAACGGACATAGTCCGCTACATCATCTTCCATACCAGACCAGAAAAATCCCTTTTTCAATGAAGCTAGAGTCTTTCGCTTCCCACCATGTCCCGCTGCTGGAACATCATGATGTTCCCGCAGAAATAACTGCTGAAGATCCTTAGAGGGAAGATACAATCTTTCTTGCTTATAGAATATAAGCCCATCCCGAACTGAGAAGTGAAGCTTCGCATTAGTGCGACTAGCAACTTTTGCTGCTTCGCTACCAGGGCTCTGCTTCAACAACCCCGCACGGCATAAGATTGCCTTCGCCAATGGATCACTTCCATATGAAGCCCGAACGTCTTCCAACCAATCCGAACTGATTGCCGATATTGCCCGGAATTGAGCTTGACGACTCAACGCATCCGGAACAATATTGTCTTTACCAGGTTTATATATGATTTCAATATCATATCTAGCAAGCTTCTCTTACCAACGAGCCTGCTTCGGCGTAAGCTTAGGCTGCGTAGCAAAGTAGCTTAGTGTGTTACTATCCGTATAAACCTTGGTATGTCCACCCAAGTAGTGTCTCCAGTGTTCCAGGGCCGACACTATAGCAAACATCTCTTTCTCGTGCGTTGGCCACTTTCGTTGGGTCTCATCCAATTTCTTGGAATAGAACGCAACGGGACAACCATGTCGCCTTAGCGTAACACCAATCGCTTTGTCACAATCTTGCTGCAACACGGCACCAATAGCATAGCCAGATGCATCACAATGCACTTCGAAGGGTTTATCAAGATCTGGGATCCTGAGAACAGGAACTGTAGTCAAGATCTCCTCCAACCGTGCAAAAGCACGCTGGCAAACTGGTGTCCAATGAAACGGAATACTACTCTTCGTCAACTCAGTCAACGGAAGAGCAATCCTTGCAAAATTGCGGACAAACTTACGATAGTATCCCGCCAAACCGAGAAAGGATCGAACATCTGATACAGTGGTCGGAACTTCCCAGGACTTCACTGCTTCCACCTTCTTTGGATCGACCTCAATCACGCCACCACCAACTATATGTCCGAGAAAGTTTACGCGCAATTGTCCAAAAGCGCATTTACTTTCCTTAGCATACAGTTTGTGTTCGCGCAACTTCTGAAACACCAGCTCCAAGTGTTTCAAATGATCCTCCAACGTTTCACTAAAGACTAGAACATCGTCAATATACAGGACAACAAATGCATCCAAGTAATCTCCGAATATTCTATCCATCATAGTGCTGAACGTTGCCGGAGCATTGCATAATCCAAATGGCATGACAAGGAACTCATAAGATCCGTACCGAGTCTTAAAGGCTGTCTTCTCCACATCCTGACCTGCCACCCGTATCTGATGATACCCGGACCGCAAATCAAGTCGCGTAAAATATTTAGCCTTTAAGAGTTGGTCAAACAAGTCATCAATGCGAGGCAAAGGATAACTGTTTTTAACCGTGATCTTGTTGAGTGCCCGATAGTCAATACACATCCTCATGGTTCCATCCTTTTTCATAACAAAAAGGATTGGCGCTCCATAAGGTGACTTGCTTGGTCGGATATGACCTTTTTCAAGAAGCTCCGTGAGTTGCTTCTTGAGTTCAGCCATCTCCTTGATGTTCAACCGATATGGAGCTTTCGTAGGTGGTTTAGAACCCGGAATAACCTCAATCCGATAATCAACCTCACGGCTAGGTGGTAGCCCTGGCGGCAAATCCTTCGGGAAGATATCCTGATTCCTCGCCAACAACTCCATTAACTTCTGTGGTACAGGATCAACCCCATCACCGATTCGAACCGAATCACCCACACTCTCAGCTTCCATCACTTGAACCCAAAAGGTCTGACATCCCCTTTTAGCTGCTTTTTGAGCGGCCCTCGTAGTCAGGAACTTTGCACCCCAATCCTTTGAGGAACGCTTTTGCAACTGAAAGGATACATCAGGATGTCCTTCTGACTTCAACGTGATACGACTTTGTCCAGCACCATAAATCCCTTTTATATACTTGTTGAAGAAATCCATACCAAACACCATCTGAAAATATGGTATCTTCAACACTACCAAGTCCACTCTTTCTTTCCACTTGGATATCTTTATTGGAACATCACTCACAAACTTTCTGGCTACTTGCCCACCTTCCGCAAACCGGAAGTGCATAGGCGACATTTGCTCAGCATTCAATCCTAACAACTTAACTAAGTCTTCGGATATCACACTGTGCGTAGCTCCCGTGTCAATCATCACTCGGATTCGGTGTCCACGGACAAAGCCTACCAGATACATCAACGGATCAGTGTTTGCATTGACTGCAAGAAAAGCTTGAGGAAAGCAACGAAAGTTACTCACCTCCTCTTCCTCATAGTCTGCATTGACCAACTCGTCAACCCCTTCGGCTTCGCCACCACCGTCTTCCCGCATGACATTAACCCGAGACCTTGTCTTATGCTTGTTGGGACATTCCGAGGACCTATGTCCCGACTCTCCACAATGGAAGCAATGGCCCACACTACCCGTTCTGCTAGGAGCAGGTTTTGTAGGTTGCTGCTGCTTGTACCCACCAGGAGGAGGAACAGAGGGCCTAGGACCAGAAGAAGCTGCTGGTGGTCTCCAACCACCACCACCTTTATTCACCGTAGCTTGTGAGCCCCCAGGGCGGTATCTACTTTCCACCCTTTGTTTCCGATCACCTAGCTTATTCCCAGAATTTTTATTCTTGTCCGAATTACCAGCATACGATTGCTGATATTGTTCTATGAGCGAGTGACTAAAGGCAACTTGCTGTGCTGCCTCCTTACACTCCAGGTACGTCTTCGGCTTAAACTTCAAAATCTCATTTCGAGAAAGTGAACTTAAACCCTCCAGGAAATAACTCCGAGCATCTTCGTCACTCATATTTGCAATCATAATGCGCTTCTGAGCAAACGCATTAACGTAATGCATAAGGTCCCCTCGCTGCTTTAACCGCCGCAGCTCTGCGCGAAGTCTCAGACCAAGATCATCCGGCAAGTATTCCTTACGGATACGAGACCGCATCTTGGTCCAACTTCTAGTCTGCCCTTTTTCAGCACACACCTGGCGCCACCAAGTTTTGGCATGATCGGTGAGAAAGGATTGCGCGCACGCAACTTTCGTACGATCATCTACATCTGCCGCTATGAAGTAGTTCTCCATATCGTAGACCCAGTCTTCCAAAACCTGATAGTCCCGCATGCCTCTGAAATTAGGTGGTTTTGGAGGCTTGAACTTTGAAACTCGTGCAACCGGGGGCGGCTGCATAACTTCATCGTCCTCAGAACTTGAAGAGGAGTCCGGTTGCTTAGGCTTAGCTGGTTTAGCTGCCTCAGCTTCTTTCTTCCTCTTCTTGTTCTCCTTCTTCAATTTGCGAATCTCCTTTCGCAAATTCTCGATCTCGACTTCATGAGCCGTGCGCTGCAGTGCTGCAGCATTTGGCTCATGCTCTTCTGACTCAGCCTCAGCCCCTTCCGTAGCATCTCTAGCAGGAGTTTCCTCCTCTCGATTCGCCCGTCTAGAGGTTTCAGCGTCATCAGCACGGTTCCTCTTCACCATCCCGCTAGCTGCATGCATGCCTCTATCAGTAACTGAACATGCATACAACGTCCTTACCGAATGGTGCAATCCAACTAATCCTACACAGGTCGCTTCGGATCTACTAGAAAAGTCTCTGCGTATGCAACTTGAGTCAGAAAATCCGACAAAAGTTGGATAGAAATCGCTGAGACAATTTCTCTAATACCAAATGTAGCGCACCTGAATTTGGAGCCGAACTCCAAGCCCGTTGCGCTACGAAACGAGGGTCCGGTACAATCCCACGAGCACCAGCTCCCCGTATCTAGCACTTGCACGCAAAATGGTGTCAGACGGAGTCTGGCACAATTTTGGCATACCGGTGGCCTAACGCGAGGAGGAGGGTACTCCACCAACTAGAGCAGCGTGGAGCTTGGGCTTAGACCCAAGCCGGACGCAGAACAAGAAGCGACACAGCCCAGCGGAAGCCAAACTAATGTCTCAGGTGGTCGGACATGCATTCCAACCACTATCCCTACTATACATTTGGAACCCCCCACAGCCCCCCCCCCTTGAGGGACACACGCTTTGGGCTTTCACCCCAAGCCTCCCTTAGTACCAGGAGTTAGTCTCTGGGACAAGTCCGAAACTTACTAAATATGGAATGTCCTTAGATTGCGAATTTGGACACGGGACGAACACTATTGTGTTCAGGCCGATCTCTACATTCCGTAGATATGCCAAATGAGCTAATCTAGACACTTTCCATATTTAGCATTTAGGACCGAAATGAGACCAACACAAAGGATATGATAGCGAGGGTGTTTGGCAGACACGGTAAGCTATCATCCGGCGATATTGAGGGACTAGTCTCAACACGCGAGGGTTCTTGCCAAGCCAGTGCAAGACAGAGCAAAAGAGAACTAAAAAGCCGGGCCAAGTATGCTTGGCAAAATAGACACTTAGGAATTCCGTCCTTATGCTCATCCGGCCAAGTACAGATGCTAAGTCCAGTTTACTAACACTTGGACAAGAGGGGCTATTAAAGGGAACCAGCAGTACCGACCTCCTGCCGTCATGGCAGTAAGGAAAGAGTGCCCGTAAGGACTGGTCGACAAGTATCTTTCGATACCCGAAGTCACATTCACAGTCAACTCCACTTCCCATCCTAGAAAGTTCTCTACTCGAGGGCACCATCATCCTCTCTTCTATTTCGTGCCAAAGTTCCAGTTATCATACTTTGTGCTAGGGCTGTTCATGGCCCTATCATTTGGCTACCTTACCGCTCCCTCCCTTGGAGCTTCCACTTTTGCCAAATCGGAGCAATTCGGAATCCCTCCTTGGAAACACACTTCCTTTCCCGCAACTTGTTAGCGTCCAACACATTAGTGTTCCTCACCTAACTTTGTCACTTGGATTCCTTCCAAGGGATTCCACGGCCCTATCTTGGCCATTCATCTTTTGCTCCTATCCGTTGATTGTTGCACCAAGCAACATCGAATCTCTACCTCTCTCCTTGAGGTATTGTTTCGGTTCCATAGCAAAGACTCTTCTTTGCCAAGTCCGGAGGATGTTCACCCCTAGTACATCTCTTTAGCATCTTCTGCTATGGGCTCTATCCACGGCCCAACTTCATGACCCTCCCATGGGTCTTTTATAGAGACTACTTTCCTCGAACTCACTATGCCATCGCACGGACATAGTTTATTTCCCTTAGGTGCTCTTCCCACTTGATTATCACGACCAAGCCACACCACCTTAAACAGTTCAATTTCAACATTTTGAACCAGGAACTTCATTCCTTAGCCAACCAAGGACCTTGTCCTTATCTGGCCATAAGATCACCTAGTGATCTCACCTTGGCACCTTAACAGAGTTGCCAAGAGGTACTTGGTTTTCTAGACCTCCAAGTTGTTGACTATAACCCCGGGGGCATCCCCCACACTTGGCGGTGCACCCAAGCTAGCCCTTACGGCCAAGGGTTCATAGCAACTGAGATTAGGTGTCCCCATCTCACTCACCACGACCTTGGTGCCACTTGCACCAAAGTGTTCAAGTTAGATATGCTGAGCTTTCACACTAAGCAATCTAACCGTGCATCACGACTCCGAGGCATCCCTCGCTTGGCGGTGTGCCCAAACCAGTCTCCCCACTGAGAGTCCATGACCACCGAAATATGAGTGTCCTCATATTCCAAACCATCACCACGCCCTAGTGATTTGGGACTCGAACCCAAGCACTAGAGGGTCGGGACTCGAACCCAACCTCCGTATATGCATCTACGGACGGCATCACACTAGATGCCTGGCGTGACTCCCCACGCCGGTGCACCAACCTATTTTTAAAGCGCGCTACAGATCACAGCTTAGGAACCTAGTTCCTCCACACTGCCAAGTCCTCTCACTTGACATGTCTGTGATCATGCATGGACTCCTCCATGCTCGGCCCCATGGCCCACCCTTTTTGAAGTTATCACCTTCAACTAGGGTCTTTGTTCCCCCGACGGGCCAATCTCACTTGGCAAGTCCTCCGACCATTGTAACATGGTTCCTGCATAAGCGTGAAAGTCCTTGACCATCGACTTTCGTTCAAAGCCCTCTCTTTGAACACTCGGGAACTACTTCCCTAACCTTGATAACCTTGCCTCATGGCAAGCTTCAAGACCACGCTTCTGCTGCGCCACTCTGATTTCGCGCGTTCCATGAACCATTTACACTTGGCCTTTCTAGGTACTACGCTACCTAGAATCGTCTTTGGGAACCTTGAAGGAACTCTGTCCCTCAGCTTGCTAAGGCCTCCCCTTTCGCAAGTTTTATAGTTGCCATATAGTCTAACATGGACAATTCCATATTTTAGACTCTCCATGGCATCACGGTTGCTAGCAACAACATCCTCGAGCACCCTCTTGATTCTCCACTCCCAACTTTCATAACCACTGTCGGATATGCCCTTTGATTTCTATGGTTCAATTCCATCCCAATACTACTTGCTTTTGGCTTCACACCTTTCCTTCGGTCATTCTCCTCCAGACCAGGAGGATAGCTTTGCACTTTCTGTCCTGCTTTAGCAAGTATTCTTAGGGATGGACCTACCCAATAGCCTAGGGAGTGGTTCCTCAATCCGGGTATGCTCACCTTATAATCCCACACACTGGGATTACATTGTTGCTTATGGGCCTTTACATGCCCATCACTAGCCTTGCCAAAATTCCATTTTTGGCTTTGTCCAATTCGGGTAGACAGTCCTCTCCTGTCTCCGCAACCTTGGACATTTGGATAGCACCTTCTATCCATCATTCGCTAGGGACTTAGTCCCTTGGGCTTTATCCATTGCCCTCGCGACATCAAACACCACCTTCTGGTGTTCTAGAGTGTCCGGGTGTCCCAATGATGGCTTTCTTGACAATGAGTATTTCCTTTTATGACATTGACTTACTATATCGCAACACAAGCAACTTATCCCCCGTAAGGGTATATCCAACTTCCTTATGCTATTAAGAAGTCTTGGGTAGCTACCTTCTACCTGTTTAATCAGTTATTTTGCACCTCTTGCTTAGTTGCCTCATAGTTGTCAAGTCCTACAACTCATTGCTTGGTGCTTTCACACCTCCATCATTATCTGGGTCACCACACTCCAACTGCATGCTCTGCAGCTTAGGCTATGCTATTCCCATTTCCATTGGGATTCCTTTGGCAAGGGGTTCTCATGGACCCACCATCATAGCCTCAAGGTATCACACCTTGGCACATTTGGTGTCTCCACACCATCGGCTCCACGAGCCTACCTCTATGACATTTCCCCTTCGTGTCTAAGTCTTTGCCAAGACCAACACCGCTCTTTCTCATGCCAACCATCCGTTAGCACTGCACCATAGAGGTCACACACAACTTTATGTCAGAGTTGTTTTCTTCTGGGAACACCTTTCCCATAACTTTAGCATGGCCTATTTTGCCATTGATGAGATACCCTCTGTTCTCATCCTTGGATCCTATGATCCCCCCCCCCATCCTTTGTGGGGTACAACACACCTCAGTCCAAATGCTTCCATCAGTCCTTTTAGGACCATCCGTTGACTCTACTTGAGTCATCCAGCAATTTTGGACTTGGTTAATCCACAGACCCGTAAGGTCCTACTTGTGAGGCACTAGCTCACTGGAATACACTTCTTGCATTCCTGTCCTACTCAAAAGGACTATTTTCACAAGTGTTACTCCGACACTTGATTTTGTTCTCTGGGGGCAACCTTTGCCCCTTAGGACTACTTGTCCATGTGATGAGAATACCAACTCATCCACTCAATACACCCCTAACTCCTTGGGTTGTTCCAGCATTTATTAGAGGTAGCCCCGGCTACCATTTCAAGGACTTGAGTCCTCTTCCGTATTTGACCTTCCACGGTCATTACCTTTGGTCTCACATTCATGAGCACCAACCTCAACTATATGAGGATAATCTTGTGACTCCTTTATTGTTTTGGAGTCTTTATCTTTCCCGTGATCCCAACTTTGGTTGTTTACCACAACAACCTTAGCCAATTTGCTGAGACAAATGCTCATCCGGATCACATCCTCAACTCAATGAGGAAAACCTTGCACTGTTCCCAAGATCCCAAAGTCGTTCCATTATTGGCACTTTTCTATCCACCACCTCGTCTACAAGTTCACACATGAACTGTAATGGAGAGCCATGTCTTCCCGACTTGCTACTCCTCAAGGATAGACCCACTCCTTGGACCTTCCGATGCCAACACTAGTGGTGATATACTTGAGCACCAATAAAAGTCGGACTAAGGAACGGCTCCGATACCAAATTTTAAGCGACTAAATTTTCCATTCTACTTTAGTCACTTAACCACACCTCCGACCACTTGGAGGAGTCTCATTCACAACCTCCATAAGTCCAATCCAGGACTTGGGACTTGCTAGCCCCGAGAATGGCATCCATGCCACTCAACATTTGCACTTGGTCCAAGTGCTCCACGTGTCCAATCCCATGACCGACACTCAAAGGTACCACCGACATAGCAGTGTAAGCGACTAAATTTTTCCATTCTACTTTAGTCACTTAACCACACCTCCGACCACTTGGAGGAGTCTCATTCACAACCTCCATAAGTCCCATTCAGGACTTGGGGCTTGCTAGCCCCGAGAATGGCATCCATGCCACTCAACCTTTGCACTTGGTCCAAGTGCTCCACATGTCTGATCCCATGACCGACACCCAAAGGTACCACTGACATCTCGGCCCGTTACGCTAAGGCCATGCCCATTCACCTTTGCTGCGCAAATGGTCCAATACCACTTGCATCACCATCCCGTCTCTCCAAGACTGGGCCATCTGTCTACGAGGGGTCATCCTGGATCCACTCCTTAGCATCCTTAGGATGCCCACAGACCTGGGGAATCGCCTTCCCCAAAGTCCCTTTGTTAGTTCCTACCAAGTCCCTTTCTGCCCCTGGCCGTGTTTGCCAACACTGCCACTGGATCGAGGCCCCCAGGCCCGACCACTAAGTCCCACGGTCCTCTGGGACTTCCTCACCACACGACTGTGTCCTTGGTCACTACCCCAGAGGACTGCTCCTCTTCCTTTCCACAGTCTGGGCCTTTGGGACGACATTTCGGAACACCGTGGCCTTACGCGAGCCACCTGGGTACTCTCCCCACCTATCGCCTTTAGGTGCTCTAGCCATGGGCTTAGAGCGAGGTTCCGTTGAGCCACGCCTGGTATCCAAGTAGGTAGTGCCACCCACACTTGGACTGGGAGCATCGGCCAGTCGATCTCCCGGGGGAACTAGAGCCGGCTCTTGAACACTTCACCAAGCTACCCCGCTTGTCGGTCCGTATTCACTCTAGTCTTGGACTTCCCAGTGGTCAGTTCATCACCCAACACTGGGTCTGGCCTTCCTGGGCCAAACTGGCCTTTCCTGGCCAAACTGGCTCCACTGCAGTCCTCCCTCTACTATACTTTTGGAGCTCACCAAACCCCCCAGGGTCTGGGAGACGAACGCTTTGGGCTTTCACCCTCTCAGGCTCCGGACTCGGACTCGGACTTGGATTCGGATTCGGACTCGGACTCGGGCTCGGGCTCGTTCTCGGCCTCGGCCTCGGTCTCGGTCTCGGTCCCGATCTCGGTCTCGGTCTCGGTCTCGGTCCCGGTCTCGGTCCCGGTCTCGGTCTCGACTTCATCTCGGACTCCATCTCGGACTCCATCTCGGGTCCATCTCGGGTCCATCTCGGACTCCATCTCAGACTCCATCTCGGACTCCATCTCGGGTCCATCTCGGACTCCATCTCGGACTCCATTTCGGGTCCATCTCGGGTCCACCTCAGACTCCATCTCGGACTCCATCTCGGACTCCATCTCGGACTCCACTTCGGACTCCAACTCGGGTCCATCTCGGGTCCACCTCGGACTCCACTTCGGACTCCAACTCGGGTCCATCTCGGACTCCACTTCGGACTCCAACTCGAGTCCATCTCGGACTCCACTTCGGACTCCAACTCGAGTCCATCTCGGACTCCACTTCGGACTCCAACTCGAGTCCATTTCGGACACTCCCACATGTCATGTGTTGGTCCTTTTGGGTCCATTTTTGGAGCCTTGCCTTTTGCTCGCTTCGTGCTCGGTCCTCGAGCACTTCGTTGGGAGTTCCACTCCCGCTCTTGACTTTTCAAGTCGGAGCTTTTGGTCCAAACGTGTTACGCTCTTTTGGCTCTCGCTTCGGCCACTACCATGTGGCGCCCTTCCGGCTCCACTTTGGGGCCTAGGGATTTTGTGTCTCACAGGGAGGTACCACATGTCCCGCGGGCGTGCTTTTTGGCGCCCAGAAAGAACACGGGATTGTGGAGGTACGCTGCAGCTTTGGATCAAGCTGCCCCACACTATAAGAGTAGGGGGAGTGTGAAATATTTCAGAGTGGGTTCAAACCGTGACTATGGCACTGGATCCCATCAGACCTCCAAAGTTAAGCGTCCCTGGGCTTGAATAGTACTGGGCTGGGTGACCACCTGGGAAGTCCAAGTGACCCCCTCTTTTTGTTTTTTTCCTTACAAGTCATTTATTTTTGTAAGATCACTGTTTTAATATATAAACTTTGAGTATTTTTCCATAGCATATAAGTGTATGGTCCTTAAATACTACTTACAATTGTCAATGTAAGGTGTGTTTGCCAAATTGTGTCATTAGTTAGTTATTAACTAGGATATAAGTCACAAAGAATGTGTTGTGACTGTCACCACGTGGCATGGCAAGCAAGTCCAAACATATGTATTTCACATGGCATACAAGGACGCTAAACTCTAACTATGAGAACAAGCCAAAGGGCATGCCACGTGTCAATGTGACACACATTGAAAACCATAAAACTCACCAAAGCACATGCCACGTGTCAATGTGGCACACATTGAAAACCATAAAACTCTGAGCACAAACCAAACTGCATGCCATGTGTCAATGTGGCACACATTGAAAACCATAAAACTCTATGAGATCAAACCAAAGGCCATGCCACGTGTCAAAATAAAACTCGGATATATCCAGGGCCAGACACATCTGGGGCCCGGCATATCGGGTGCCCGACATGTACGGGGCCCGACATATCGGGTGCCCGACATGTCCGGGGCCCGATATATCTGGGGCCGGATATATCGGGTGCCCGACATGTCCGGGGCCGGATATATCGGGGCCCGGACATGTCCGGGGCCGGACATATCGGGTGCCCGACATGTCCGGGGCCGGATATATCGGGGCCCGGACATGTCTGGGTGCCCGATATGTCCGGGGCCAGACATATCGGGTGCCCGACATGTCCGGGGCCGGATATATCGGGGCCCGGACATGTCTGGGTGCCCGACATATCTGGGGCCCGACATGTCCGGGGCCCGACATATCCAGGGCCTGAGGTATGCCACATGGCATACAAGTGCAGAAGAGGTACCTTCCAATGTCATGTCACGTGGCATGCAACCTCAAAGGTGCCACCTCTCCAAGGGTTTGTCACGTGACATGCAACCTCCAAGATGCCACCTTTCCAAGGGTTTGCCACGTGGCATCCATAGGTACCACCTCTCCAAGGGTTTGTCACGTGGCATGCAACCTCCAAGATGCACCTTTCCAAGGGTTTGCCACGTGGCATCCATAGGTACCACCTCTCTAAGGGTTTGTCACGTGGCATGCAACCTCCAAGATGCCACCTCTCCAAGGGTTTGCCATGTGGCATCCATAGGTACCAACTCTCCAAGGGTTTACCACGTGGCATGCAACCTCCAAGATGCCACCTCTCCAAGGGTTTGCCACGTGGCATGCTATAAGTACATAAAAGTATGCCACGTGGCATGCCACCTCATCCAAACCATCCGTCTGAATGCCACCTTCTAAAAGGTATAGCTCATGGCATATAAATTGCTCAAAATGTATGCCACGTGGCAAACCCTACCCTACCCTAAACCCTAAACCCTACACTTGCACATGGCATAGTGTTGCGTTCCATACATTGAGCCCGTGTGCCATCTTTAGAGCACGTGGAATAACACGTGGCGATATAAGTTACTACGAAAAAAAACAACTCAAAAACATCCAACTTTAGCCGAAATATGAGTTGGCAACACTACATTTACTACCATGACACCAAGCTCGAAATATGTCACGTGACTCTTACCTTGAAAAACCACTAAAAACGGCACATGTTACATGGCATGAACAGTGTGCCACGTGTCATCCGCTCCTAGGAGTCGTCTCGTGACACTCGAAAAAAAAAAGTAAGAAAAAATGACCACTTTTTCATTGTTGATGTTGCAGAAGTCGCAGCACTTCCAGATTCTAAGCCCGAACACTAATACATGCTGTGGGGTGAAAGCCCAAAGCGTGTGTCTCCCAGGGGGGGGGGGGCTGTGGGGGGTTCCAAAAGTATAGTAGGGATAGTGTGGGTGTTGGAGGTCGGGTAGCCGAGGTGGAGTCCGAGTTGAACTCGGAGTCCGAGTCCGGGTCCGAATCCGGGCGAGCGAGTGCTCTTCACGTGGTATACTGCGTGCGGGGCGAGCTCAAAGTGGGCTTTGGCTTCTGGCTTTGGCTCGTGGCTCTGCTTTTGCTACCTGCAACATCACACTCCCTGCTCGCCACCACAATGCGCATTGGGACGGGTCCTGGTGAAAGCCAGGAGACTCGGATCTTTGCGTGCGGTGGTGGTGGGCTGGCTGGCAGTTAATCCTCCTGATGTGGGGTGGTGTGTGCCTTTGGTAGAGGGCTGCACACCTATTGCTGTGGTGCAACACATGTGCTTGTGACGGGTCCTGGCCAATGCTCCGGCAGAACCGGAAGACTCGGACGACCAACATGTGTGGTGCGCCACAGCTCGGGCTAGCCTCTCGCTTTTGTGTGTGTTTTGGGGCAGTGGGGTGTTCGCACCCCCTCCCAAGCACACACCCCTTGCTGTGCTGTAACCGTTGAGTCCGGATCCGGGCGGGCAAAATTCCCTCGTGTTTGAACGTGGGTGAGCTCAGTCGCATGGGGGCTTAGCTGGTGCTTCACAGCCGGGGAAGTGATGCTCTAGGCATCTACCCTTTTGTTAAAAATGCATGTGATGGGGGAGCAAGAAGTCACATGCTCTGTGCTATTGAGCGACCTTTTGGAATCTCGGGCAGGGGATGTATTTCTACCTGGCGAAAGGATCGGTCGCTCCATAGCACAAGAGCATGTAACTTCTTGCTCCCTCCGCCATGTGCATTTTTAACAAAGGTTTTCTTCTTGTGTTGTCCCTCATGGGTGATGGCTCCACTTACTTGTGATGCTGAATGAACTGATGTTCCTGGTGTGACCACCAAGTCCGGATCCGGGCGGGCAATTCCCTTGTCTTGAACTTGGGTGAGCTCAGTCGCATGGGGGCTTGGTGGGGAGCTGGGTTCTGAGGTGACTGACGCAAAACATGTACGTGCCTGCATGCCCTTTGCGCGTGTACTAAGTAAGCATGTGGTGGAGGACATATGCTCCGTGCTATTCAGCGGCCTTTTGGAATCTCGGGCAGGGGATACATTTCCACCTGGCGAAAGGATCGGTCGCTGAATAGCATGGCAAAGTTTTCTCCCTGTGTGTGACTGATGGGTGATGGCTGCACTCACTTGTGATGCTGAGCGAACTGATGTTCCTAGTGTAACCACTAAGTCTGGATCCGGGCGGGCAATTCCCTTGTCTTGAACTTGGGTGAGAGCTCAGTCGCATGGGGGCTTTAGTGTGGGAGCTGGGTTCTGAGGTGACCGATGCGGAGCATGTATGTGCCTGCATGCCCTTCAGGTGCACACTGTCCCTGTCCCGTCGCTCCTTGGGGGTGCTCCTAGACCTCCTTGGTGGTGAGTAGCAAGTATGGGTGACGGCATCCACTGACTTGGTGTGATGCCGATCCAGGAACTTCTGTTCCTGGATCATCTGAAGTGTGTTGAGCACGGTAAGATCACTGACATTCAGGACATCACAAACCCGTTGCTATATGTGATTGGTATGTGGTGTTTACTCTCAATGAAGGTGACCTTGTGCTCTTTTGCACACATGGTTCGGTTTGTCTCAATGTTACAAAGCTCTATTTCGGTAAAGTGGGATTTATTCAGTAAAATGGGACTAGGTACAAATTTTCAAGTATTTGAAAATGACGTGAAATTATATGTTTTTTGTCCAGGGGCTAGACATATCTGGGGCATGGTGACTAGCGCGGTGACTTTGTGTCCAGACTGAGTCCATCTGGTTGTATAAAAAATCTCATTGTCAAGGTGAACAAGCCGAATCTGAAGCTAAAGAAGAGCGATGGCATGCGCGCACACACTATTTGTTTGTTCATTGAGCGTGTGGTGAGCTTTCCAAGATGAACGTCATTCCTATTAGCCAGACATATAACTTAATGGTGAGAACATTTAGATATTATTCAATGTTATCTTTTTCTAACGAATCTAATTGTGAAGGTGTAGCAAGAGGCATTGCTAGTCTGGAGAAGTCATTTAACTCATTTGACCCTTAGTGTATTTTCATGAAACTAAATAACATTCATATTATTAAGGAATTTCTCTAATACCTTTTTTTTACGACATAGAGGCTTGCATTTCTTTCAAAGGTGATTTAGTAAAAGGCCTGAGGGCACATGCCATTCTATTTCTCAGACCGGTATTAAGATATACTAGTGCAAAGGGCCACATGCCATCACGCCTCCTCTGATTCAGATTCGGATTGTTCACCTTGAAATAAAATACATTAGAAACTTAGTAAAGGAATATTAATGAATCTCACCTTGAACCCGGGTTATGAATGCTCTTGCTGCATCTCTTGCATGGTCTGGCAAGGTGATGGTGGCACTCTGCTTCCGCATCCAACCATGCACAACATTATCCACCGATATGCTCATGCTGGGATCCCTTGGATTCAGCACCCATCTCTTTTCTAGGCAATCCTTCGTATATCCGGAACTTGGCTTGAACCACTCCACAGTTACATTGAAGGAGTTATTTTCCGCGTCCTCCTCTGCATCAGTGATGCAGCGCCCCACCCATATCATTTGTTTTTTATTACTGGGTCTGACAAGCACGACCATTCCTTTGCAGACCTGTACTGGATTGAATGCTGAATCCGGCTTCTTGTTCCTCGGCCCACAATAGTGATCCTCAACATCGTTATCTGTCACTGCATTTCCAGAGGACATTGTTCCGCTACTATCTGGTGCTCTGGGTTCTGGCCAAAAGGACTCTTCCAATTCTTCATATACAACCGGCCCATTTTGGATAGCAGATATAATCTTCTCCCAGTATTCGAGCAAAGGCTTGCACCTCTTAAAATAGGATTCTCCACCAAACACCAACCCCCTCTTCCAGAAGGCAATATGCTGTCTAATCCCGGCCACTATACTTTCCTGGTCTTTGAGTCCATCCGGGTGCATCGGCCGTGGGGAACCCTGAGGAATCATAGGTTCCCCAATTATGGGATCTCTCTTGAAGAGTTCAATGCCATCCACTGGCAGCCACACTGTGTCCCATTCTCTCATCTTGTACCTCATCACTGGAGCACCGTCACGCATGCTGAAATGAAACTGAAGAGGCTTGGAGTGGCCAATCAGCGTTTCGGATCCGTCCCTGATGTAGCCTCTTACAAACCCCTTAAAGTCTGGAACCTCTGTCACAAGTGCAGCTTCAACAGTGCCTTTGATGCAATTTTGGAATTCATCGTAGAGTTGTGGGAGGGTGAGGACATTGGATCGCCGGAGGGACTCTGCCAGGTGACTGAACATGGCATCGACGTCTTCATGAGTGTGCCCAACCATGAGAAAGCCAAGTGTAACCGTTTCAAATATGCCTTTGGCAACAAGCATCGCCAAGTACGCGAAGACGTACATGTTTTTGTTCTCACTGCCAGCATTGTCTGTTTGGAGCAGAAGATGGGGTGGAAGGCCACATCGGCCGCAAGAACTTCCTTGAGATTCTGCTTCGTTTGGATGAGGCTGTGCATTCACCGGGCGACCAGCCTCGTCGTAATGGCATGAGGCCTCACGTGATAACCCTACAATCTGACGGCCAACATATTCACTAGGATGGCATGGGGCCCCACGCGATACTGCAAGCCTTTGCTCCTCCTCCAGCTGAACCCTGTATGGGGTTCGATCGACAAGGGCCTTATGCAAGGGTTGGCCGTTCAGCTCAGTCTGCGCACTTTGCAGAGACCTTAAGTGTTTTGCTAAGGACGCAATCATCATGTTTGCACCCCCGCCACCCCATAGAGGCACAAAGAAGTTCCCATAGTTCTGGGCACCATGCCCATGAGCGATTATGCCAAACAGAGACACAGGCAGCTGCATGGATGAAGAGATTGCCTTGGGGGCAGGATTGAGTCGAGGTAAGCACGTCTTTTTCTGATCCATTTTGTCGTGGATGATGCAGAGGTAAGAGTCAGGTCTCTCCATGGAGAGAATCCTGTTATGATAATATGCAGTCCTGCAGCTTCTCTGCTCGATGTTGTGGTCGAGCCGCCTTCTAACCAACGTCTCTCGCTCTTGAGCATTCACATCTTCCAATATGGCCCCCTTGGTATACATGGAAGGGAGAACTCGTTGGGTGTCTCGTGTTCCATCTTCCAAGAGGCGGGTTTTATGTGGTTGCTGCTCGCTACATGTCTCGACAAACCTCTTGAAGATTGCCTCTCCATATACAACATGACCCCTGGTTTTGTGCGTACCGTCGTTCCCATGGACTGCCTGTTGAACCCTTTGTTCCTCGAACTCAGTTTTGATTCTGTAGAATGTGGTTCGAGGGACTCCATAAATGATTCTCCATGCCTTCATGCAGACCAAACCCCTCTGGAAGACCATGCCCCCCACCTGATGTTCTGAAGCATCAACAGATGACCGTAATGCCTCATACACAAAATTGCGAGCTGCCTTCCAGGACAATGTCTTGTATCTTGCTCTCTCCTCTTCAATAGCATCCCAATCAGCATGTTGACAGCACCTCCTCTTGCAACAAGCAACTGTCGAGACCATTCGAACCTCCATCGCCATTTTCTGCCTTTTCGGTTCGTTGCTCAGATCCCTTTGGCTGCGCTGTAGGAAGGTGTACTTTCTTTTCCCATGAAGAGATGTTCTGTCATCAGTTGTAGTGGTGTTTGATTGTGAATCCTTCACATTCTCAAACACTAAATGCCTCAATTTCCACCGCACAATGCTTCCAATAGTCAGACTGTTTTCTTCTGTGTCAACAACCTCTAAAATTGCAACTCCAATATCATCCCAGCCCAATTCTTGATTAGCAACCGCATCTCTTGGATCGACAACTGTGGCTAAGCCCTCAGCTACCACCTCCCCCTCGGGGTTGTTTAGAAACACCTTTGCCTGAATCCATGTAGCACGGTTCTTAAGATCCACGGAGGGAACATGCGTCGCACTTGCGCTGTCCCCAACATCTGCTTTCTTCTGAAGATTTTTCAAGGCAACAACAACATTTACCCCGACGACCATCTCTCCTCGTTCAATAGCGACCACATTCCCATCGAAGACAGTCTCTACTGATACAGCAGCATTGCCTTCCCCAAGCCTTTGACAGTGTATCGCCATCCCACTCGCATCGCGCTCCCACTCGCGCTCGCATCGCGCTCCCACTCGCGCTCCCACTTCTCTACAGGTTTCTCGTGTGCATCGGCGTCCACTCGCGCTCGCATCGCGCTCGTGTGCATCGGCGTCTACTTCAAGACACACCCAGTTTGTAACTTCGCCGCCAACTCCGCCGCCCACTCCGCCACCCACACGCAGCCCACTTGGCGTCCCGGGAGATTTCAGCGCCACTCTCCAACTGTAAGTGGCAGAGTAGCCTTGCTGCTACAATCCGCTGCACACACAGGCCACATTCGCCAGCGAGTCCGGTTGTCACGCCTCCATTCGGCTTCAAATGGTAAGTCTTTTAGGCCAAGTAGAAAATGGCATGAGGCCACATGCCATTTCTAAATGTGGTCCTAAGCCATTCCATGGTGAACATACCAGGAAGCACAAGTGCCGAATATCAAGAGGAAGCGGTAGCCACACCAAAGACAGTGCCGCTCGCAACACCGCAACTACTCGTAGCGCCGCTCGCAACACCGCAACTGCTCGTAGCGCCGCTCGCACAAACTGCCACTCGCATAAACTGCCGCTCGCAATGGCGCTCGCAATGCCGCAACCGCTCGTAGACGCATAAACCACAGCCCACAACGCCGCTTACACAAGCAGCGCTCACTGCGCTCAGCGGAACCAAGAACACGGCGCACAAAAATGATAGACCTAGGAATGAGTTCGAGAATTCAAAAATAACACACGCTTGAACGTCACATCAAATCCTCTGACAAACCAGATCTTATGATTCCTCTGACAAATTTCAAACTGAGTAGCTTCTAGACTTTGCTGTCGGAGGTTGAACTTTGTCACATCATGTCCTTGCCTCGATCCAGCTGTGCCATGTCAGTGATTCGAACTTTGCCATGCCATGTCAGCGATCCGCGCCAAGATTATTCGACGTGTAAAGGAATAATTATGCTGTGTGTGTACGTCCATTTATGGCAATATAAGGCCACACGCCATTCAAAGAATAATGCTCGACATAAGGCCACACGCCATTCAAAGAATAATGCTAGTCGAGCATTTTTTGGTGCATTTCTGGGTTCAAAATTGCATGAGCCCACACGCTATAAAGTTTACCTGTACCAAAAATAGAAACAGCTTTATTTACTTGGGAATTTAAGTGGTTGAGGCATTTTTAAACTTACAAAC
>NW_003314346.1:59438-64438 GCF_000143415.4 Selaginella moellendorffii
CTACTAGCTTTTCATCTGTCAGCTCTAATTGTTGTGCATTTCTGAACAGGCGAGGAATTGCGTTCTTCTTCCAGCCACTGTCAATGTGGATGCAGAGAAGGGGGAGGAGCTCACCAGTTGGACTTTCGGGATAGAAGGCGAGGATCTGAGGCTGTACAACACAGATGGTGGGAGAAAAGAATGCATGGGGATCCTCATCCAAGTGACAGACACTCCATGCAGTTCCATGCAAGAATATGGACTGGCACTTGTGGTAGAGACAGCGTCTGCCTTCAAGATCCACCTTGCACATCCTAGCGGCTTCCCGGAGGGGGGCAGCGGCTATGAGGAATTCCTAGAGGGAGCTAGGGAGAGGTTGTCCAGGAGGCCCACAATTTCAAAGACGCTGCGGGTCTATGAAGATCACATGGAATCCACGGACCTCACCTACGGCGATGTTCAAAAACTATATTCCAACATTGAGCCGTTGAGAGTGACTCCAGTTCGCGAAGCAAAGGGGAAGGGGGTCGATCTGGAAACTACCTCAAAGCAGAAAAGGGTGGTCAAGCTCAAGCCGACGTCCGACTCTCCTGCTCCAAAAAAGAAGCTACTCAGTGATGCCATTGCCTCGGGTTCGAACACTACACCCACCAAAAAGAAGAGCCGCAAAGAGCAGAAAGAGCAAGAAGAGGCAGCAAAAATCGTCGCAGATAATAGTACTTGTTACTATTCCAACAATGTATATACAATCGACGTGAGCCGTATCGACATCCAAAGCAAATACAACCACAGGCTAGTATCTGATGAGTGGGTGGAGAAACTGAAGCAGAAGATGCTGGCAAGTCCAGTAACACCCGACATCGCAGACGTGATCCCCTACTACCGAACAATGAAGGGCGAGACGAGGTTTCCAGACTTGATCAATAGGAAGGTGTTGGACGATCAGAACATCCGGTTCTATGCCGTCTCCGGGCAGCATTCTAGCTTGGCGATGCAAGAGATAGTTGTGGATATTATGGTGGGCGAGGAGGTGAAGAAAGTCTTCAAGACAAGAGTTGTCCGCCTGATAAAAGGCAACTCGCCCCTCCGATCTATCATATACATCTCCCACGCGCAGAATGTCAAGCAAGAAACGTGCTACAAATCGGGTCTGCACGAGACATTGGCACGAACACGGAAGCTCTGGGTTCAACTGAAGAAGCCACAAAAACCAGGACAAGGACGTGCACTAGCAACTAGCGCCTGGCAGGTAAGCCTCGTTGCATGTGGCATAGCATGTGGCCTCACGCCATTTCCATTGCAGGAATTCTCAAGTCTTCTCTCGAAAACACTGGGGGTCAATGACACACTCAGCATCCATAACATTCTACTCGCGACAAAAGTTGTTTTTGACAAATGGGTAGATGTGCTGAGGAGGTACCATGACGGGGAGTTGCCAAACTCAATGGGTGTGGAGGACGGCCGGAAGCCCAATGATTTGAAGCTCAACGCCTTGCGTTTCTCGCGGTCTCTAGACGACGACGACCTTCTGACAGTGGCTAATGCTCTTCTACGTGGTGAGGTTGTCTTCAACAAGACCAAAATGACTCCCGGCCATATTGTGACATACGAGGACTTGTGCACGACTCTGAGAGCTCGTGCGCTATTGAAGGATTGGATCTTCGAGCAAGTGGCCGTGGAGAGGGTGAGCATCGACACCACGCAAGAGATGATGGAAGCGCTGGAGTTGTCAAATGAAGACATCGACGAGTACGTGAAGGGGGCCCCCAAGTTCATCGATCTGCTGCGGGATGCCACGAAAAGTAAAGCTGAGAAGTTGGATCAGTATCCAAATTTCATTAAGATTGATGTCGACCGCCGGCTTCAGAAACAGCTCGACCCCGCAGCAGAGGCCTATCGAGAACCTTACCGGGTATACTTGAATTCGGATGAGGATCAAAGGTGGAGGAGCATCGTTTCCCGCGGAGATGAGCAGGTCAAGAACATCTTTTGTGTGATGGACTTCACAAACGAGGAGATCACTCATGCAGACGAAGTCAGCTCCATCATTGACTTAATGGTGGGACTTGCAGAGGTGGAATCTTCAGTCCACTATATGATCTACGACTCCGAATCCTATCACAAGTTCTGGAAGGCCTTGAACGCGGTGAAGGCTCGGTTGAAAGGCAAGGAGATGCGGGAGATCCATGGGATAATGGCTAAGAAGAAGATACCGACGAATGTCCGCATCTTCACACTCGCCCTTGTTATTGGTCCTGCAGCAGAGTGGGACTGGAGTGACTTCCCAGCTTCGTTCGACAAGGCCAATCGAATTGATCTGAGGGAGGTCAATTTACCCGTGCCTGAGGAACTGAAGACGGCTATGGAGCTTTCGAATCCAAAGAAAGCTCCAGGTGCAGCATGGGAAATGCTCAGCTGGGTCTTCAACGCAATAGCGGGTGGGTCATCTGCTTCCGACTCCAAGGGCAAATGCGTTGTCGAGTACAACTGCGGCGGACTATTCTTTCGAGCCGCACTACTCAAGGGTGTCCCTTGTGTTGCGGTGACAAACTCCATTGAAGAGATGACTTCAATGGAGAATATAATTACAGTTGCCAAAGAAAAACAGTATCTTCTCTGCGAACCTGGTGAGTACACACTTTAAGTTTAAATGTTATCTCACAAGCTCTGTATGCAGGAGCGTGGCCACCCCCAGATGCTGAAACGGCGTTAACAGCTACTTTTGAAGATACCCATGTTGGGCCGAGCTCACAACCTGCACAAGGTAAGGTCACGTGAGGCCTCACGCCATTTTGATTATAGATCGTTGTGAATATTTAGACACGAGGACTGAAAAGCGCACTGGTGGCACATCGAAGAAGGACAAACAGAAAAGCAATAGGAAAAAAGGAGGTACAAATTATATTTGCAATGGCGTGTGGTCTCATGCCATTCCTTGCAGGAGAAACTTCTTCAAAGGCAAAACAGGCAAGCACCAGCCAAGCTCAAACTGACAGTGGTCATAAAAAGCGAAAGCACGTTGGACAGTCGTCGAGATCAGAGGCGTTTGATTCGAAAAGGAAGAAGGGCAACGAAAAGATGATAGGTAATGCCTCGCGGTTATGGCGTGTGTGCTCATGCCATTCATTGCAGATCAAGGGCTGAGTGAAAGCAGGCAGTCACCACCTCATGACTCAGATTCCTATGGCGGACTCCCCTTCCCCAATCTCAATGGAGAGGTACAATGGATGAGGGAAGCTTTTCAAGGCAGGGCCACGTTTTTCTCATCTCGTCGTCTTCGAAGGGTGCAAGAACGTGCAGAAACCATGTTAAGACAGTCGGGTGAGGATACGGTCCTAGGTCACGCACTAAAACAAGCTATGGATGTCTTGTATTTTGAGATGGAGACTCGGCCAGATGATTTTCCCAAGATGGTCCTGGAAGAACAAGCCATCCAGCCTGAGCAGCCTATGGAAGAAATGCAGGAGGGGGATGAGGAGCCAGAGAAAGATAATGAGCAAGAAGAGCAGAAGGACGAAGAGGAGGACAAAGAAGAGGAGGACAAAGAAGAGGAGGACAAAGAAGAGGAGGACGAAGAGGACTTGGATGGTCCTCACAATGGTGACGATCACAATAACGACGACGACGATGATGACGACGATGGCCAGCCTGAGGTGGCCAAAGAGCGGCGGAGGAAGGTCATACAAGACAAACCATCAGGTAAATAATAATACATCCATTCCTAACCTTTTACCATTTCTAACATTGTCCATGTAGGTCGCAGAGCAAATGGTAAGTAGAGATTATTCAGTTGAATTTACAAACTCTAGCCTTTAGTGTCGAGGAAGGATAGTGCCAAGCAAGGGTCGAAACGTATGTCCAATCCTTCAGAATCAGCAGTGCGCTCAAGTGATATCGGTCCTAGTTCCTCAATAGCAGTTGATGGTAAATACAGTATAGTCGATTCAATGTGCTAATGAGTTTGTTTTTAGTAGCACGGGAGGATACCATCTCAATCGAAGGGAGATATTTGGACATGCATATGGATCCGCCAGTGGACTCTACTTGGCTGCAAGAGTCATCAGAGCTGGTGGAGGCTACTATCCATATCAACGCCAAGCAAGCTGACCACGCTCCACTTGATGCTGCCCATACCACTGAGTCAATCTTGTCCATGTATCCAACTGACGGTGACCAGGCGCCATTGGACCCACATGAGGCCGCCCCAGCCACCGAGCCGGTCGTATCCTCATTTCCAATGGACTCAACGTGTGCCCAATCGTCTGACTACGCGCCGTTGGAACCTCCCTACACCGCCCCTGCTGCTTGTTCGGTCATGTCCACTTTGCCAACGGAGGCACCAGCTGAAATGGCGTGTGATCACACGCCATCGGAACCACCCCATGCCACTGTTGAGCCAGTTGTACCAGAGTCTACAGCTGAAATGGCATGTGCCCACACGCCATCGGATGCGATTGACCCCACATTGCAGAGGAGAGTATTTCCGCCCTTCACGTTTCCTCGACCAAAACCCTCTCAACGACCATCGGGAGCAACATTCGCTAATATTGTAGATGGTAAAATTGACTTGTACCATTTTTTATGCTGACGCATTTCATTTCAGAGTCACGGCGAAGGTACTGTATCGTTTTTGATCTGAACGATGTCCTTTTCTCCCATGAGCGTGGCTCGTCCTCGAATGTCATTGCACCCTCCAAAGCCTGCGGTCGCAAGTTGGTCAAAAGAGACAGATTCACATTAATCACACGGGAGAAACTGCGGGATCTAATAATGACCATGCGACACTTAAAACAGAGGGCCGGGTTCAATTTGCAATTGGGAGTTTGGACATCCATGATGCGCCACAATGCATTAACGTTGCTACAGATGATGCACGATCAGACGCGAGTAATATTACCATTTGACTTTCTCCTAACGCAGGAGGATTGCTTGACTATGGTCCATGTGAGGGGTAGCAAGCCCATCTTCGTCAAGCCAGAGGCTGTAGTGATGAACCGGACTGCTAGCTCAAGTGAAATCCT
>NW_003314346.1:71938-82392 GCF_000143415.4 Selaginella moellendorffii
CTGCTAAAAAGGCTGTCTGGAATTTACGCATCCTGTGTTCTGAGATGGTTAATCCGTAGAAAGTACTGATGCGGTCGCGATTGTGGGCCGTCTGGTTGGGCTGGATCATGGTGTCTGCCTCTGCGAAGGTTCTCATCCCTGCTCTGTGCAGGTCTCTGCATGTCTGGTCCAGGCCGCGATCCTCTGAAGCTCTGAGCGTTTTACCGTTGACAGCGAAGAGTTTGCTCAAGAAAATTGGCTGCCGGTCCAGTTGTTCTTTGGTACGAGGTGGTTCACGTTCCAGCTTGCACTTGAATTGCCTCCAGAGCTTGAACAGCTTTCCTGAGAACGTGTGAGCCTTTGTCATTTTGAGTTTGGTGTCTGAGAAGAGCCATTGTTCGTCTGGCGCCCAGTTTTGTCTGGTGTGCTCGTTCCTGTCCGGGAGGACTTTCAAAAATTGTGCTCGCAGCAGTATTCTCCATGGTTGGTGGCCAGGCATGAGCATCCTTGTGAAAATTTTGAAGAGAAGAGCCTTGCATTGTTCTTCGATGTCAATAATATTGAGGCCGCCTTCGTGCTTCGGAAGTGTTACTGACCGCCAGTTGACCTTTGCTCCACCACGCGACATGCAGGAGGAGCCTTTCCAGACATAGGTTCGAATGAGTTGGTTCATTTCCTGGATCGTTCGCCTGTCCATGTTCCAGCATGCTGCCAGGAACCAGATCGCTCCAAGTAGGATGCTGTTAGCCACCACACAGTGTGCTGAGAACGATAGTTTTCTGCTCGCCCAGAACTTGAGTTGATCCCTTAGTTTTGTTACTGCTTTTTGGTTCTGGGGTTCTGGATCATACTGGCGTCCCACTTGGAATCCAAGGTAGCGGGTGGTCTCCTCCGTGTCCAGCCATTTGAAGCCCAGCTCCGTGCCCCATGTTGGAGGTCTGCCGGGGGGGAGCCATAGTCCTACCGATTTGTGCCAGTTTATTTTCGATCCCATGGCCTCATTGAAAAAGTCCAGGTCCCTTTTGACGCTTGAGAGGTTCTCCGGTGATCCCTCCATGATCAGGCTTGTGTCGTCTGCAAAGGCTGAGGATAGGAGGCTGGATCATGGTGTCTGCCTCTGCAAGAGTGAATCACCACTCAAAACTTCCTAGTAACCAAGCTAACCACAGTCGAAGATACCTTAGTGTGTATCCAAGACCAATCCTTCAGCAATACTCAGTTTCAGATACACATCATCAAGGAGTGATTCACCACGTCCAAGACTCAATGAAATCCAACACTACGGACTAGACGTAACCAAATGATATCAACAGAGGTAGAGTCGACAAGCTAACATGAAAAACTCATGTAAGTCTAACGACACGATCCTCCGCAACACCACCTGGTAAAGCAAGCCCATCACTACTAAATCATCATCGAGCAAAGCAAGTGTCAACAGTCCTTGATAAAGTCTACAAGTAATCACTAGTCGCAAAGCAACTAACAATCGCCCTTCAACTTGCCTTCACAAGACCCGAACACTAACTCATGTCATCGAGTTACATACTTGTCCAACATGAACATAATACCCCAGGTACGAGATAAAAGTTCATAGACAAGCACAAACTAAATGACCACTCGAATCCAACTCAACCGCAATAAGCTCACTAATGCATTTAGTCAATAGCTCTGAGCATGCCTTGAAGAGGCTAGCTATGTGATCAACACTCAGTCGAAACTAAAGTGAAGACCATGAGATGGACTCATATCGGTACACAACCTCCTCATAGACAAAGCTATAGTACGGGTACCAACATCTCAACCTCAAACAACTAAGTTGGACATCACCATCCTCAACCAAGGTGCAGGGCCACCAAGACCAAGTCAAGATCAGTGAGAGCTCACTACTCTCATAGAGTCTAACGGAATGCAAGGTGGAAATTGCCACCAAGCACAACGCTACAAAAGAAAGGCACAAGGGTCACCTTTCTTAGAAAAGCGCAACAGCCACTTTTCTACACCAACTCCAGACTCTATCCAACTCAATTGCTTTAGCCCCAAAAGTTAGCATCCCTTTCGGGCCGCATCATACAAACTACCTACTAAGATCTAAGCCAACCGAAGTCAACTCCAACCCCTTCACTAGTTTGTACTGGCTTTCAAAAATGGAATGGTTTTCGAGCAAAGTGATCAATAGATCAGCCATTGGAAAAGTCTAAGAAAATTTGTGGAAAATTTTCCATCCTAGAGAAAGAATGACTCTCAGTCCAGGAATGCAAACTTTCAAGACTCAACCAACTTCTGCCTACCTACTACTTCACATAGGTTCACCTCAACACAAATTCTCATGATCCATCAATATGCTTAAGCATTGAACATCTTTGCCCATCTAACCGATATCCGACACCGTCATCCGTAAAGTGCAAAATGAACATCCAAGGCTTGATCACTAAGACCATATCTTCGGATATCCACATTGCACTAACACTCTTCTTCAATCACCTTCAAGATCCAATGTGAAGCCAAAACACTAACAAGATAAATGACATGAAAAATCAAGGTCCAAGGAAAATTCCTCATCACTTGAAATAACAATGCCACTTCCACTAACACAAGTGCTAGTGATGTCAATGCCCCAACTACACACCTTCTCCATCCAATAATTTATTCCAAGTGCTAATGGATCAACCGATGAGCTATAACAAATGAATGCTATAACCCTTTTCCAACACCTTATGGGCAAACCCTCAAGGAAACAAGGTACCAACATAAGCTTAGCATAATGGACCACCATTGAGAATCCAGTCAAGGCTACTACAATGCTACTTCGTGCAAGTAGACTAGCTTCTCCATCAACCACTTTGGTGTTGATCATCATTTACCCAAACAACTTCGTAAACACATTGCTCATTATCACATGGATATGATATAAATCACAATGACTTGATCATCAATTGAGTAACGCAACGAGCAAGGCTTATGTCATTACTTTAAACGTTTATGTGAGTATCAAATGCCAACTCGATTCGACAAAATGCAACATAAATGCCACACTCCACCAATAGAGATTTACGACACCCAACACCACTAACTTTTGTTCATAACACAGACAAGCTTATGCCACTCTCTTTCCGACCAATCTCAAAACTATTCCAACACCAAGCTACTCAAGGAGCAATAGCAAGGTTCCCTGGAAAAGAATTGAGCATTGCAACCCCAGTCTTCCATAGCAAGCTTAGACAAAATGGTATAACGTTTCACCGCTATCCATCCCACAACTCACCATTTGTAAGACCATCATTTCCAACATGCATCAAGGTAGGGACTCTTGATTGCATAATGTAAACACAAGCAATGAGTTAACACCTCGTTGCAAATCATCTTTCCAAGAAGAGAAAATGATTTACGTATTTGATCCTTCGTCCCTGACGACTCTCTTTCCGGCCTCATCTTGACTAAACCTTAAGCTTGCTTTCGCACTGCCTTCAGTTCAATCCAAGAAAAATTTATGAGAGAGCACGGTCATGATTACTTGAACCAATAGACTATTCCCTATAGTCTTGATTGATCCACTTATAATCATACCTAGGAAGGATCCACTAGTGCCGTGCTAAACAGCTACGGACCAGCCTATTTGCCACTCATAGCAAACCCAGGGAGGTTTGCTTTCACCCATGGTACATGGAACAACTCATGGAACCAACAATAGGCTAACATTAATTCTGCCAACTCAAAGTGTAACCTCGAGTTGCTAATGCGCCTCACTCACGAGCTCAAGCTCAAACTCGTGCAAACAAAACAACTCAGTCCACTCTATGAGCCCAAGAGCAAGCTCACATAATATGGAACAAAAAGGTAACCAAAACCTATCCCAAGGAACTAATGTGAAGTCTTTGCACCAAAACATGTACCCACTCGGATCATCGTTTTCATCTCTGCGTATGCAACGAGACTAGTTGCCCAATCTCATTGAATAGTACTCGCTGAGACTTAATCTCTGATACCAAATGTAGCGCACGTGGTTTTGACCCTTTATCCTATGGTGATTTACCATAGGATAACACGACGAAGCGGAACCTAAACCCTCTTTGTGCCACGTGACAGATGCCACGTGTCACATGCCACGTGTCCATGCCACGTGTCCATAGGAACCCGAGGTTCAGGGCCTTGGGCCACTGAACGAAGGAACGGTGCCAAACTCCCAAGCGTGACGCCAAGGAGTGGTGGAACCGGACCACGGAGCAACTCCCGAGCATATAGCCCAAGGAGCGAAGGGACAAAGGCCCGGAGCGACTTGGAACAGTCCTAGAGCAACCAGCATCCCAATGCCAGGACCAGCACGCAAAACGGAGCCAAACAGAGTCTGGCGCTATTTCGGCATACCGGTGGCCTAACGTGTGGATATGGGTACTCCACCAGCTAGCATGGAATGGAACTTGGGCTTAGAGCCAAGCCGGACGCAGAACAAGGACAGGCACGCAAGCGGGAGCTAGACTATGCCTCAGGTTGGTCGGCCATGCCCGACCTACCCACTATCCCTACTATACATTTGGAACCCCCCATAGCCCCCCCCCCCTTGAGGAACACACGCTTTGGGCTTTCACCCCAAGCTTCCCTTAGTATCAGGAGTTAGTCTCTGGGACAAACTCAAAACTTACTAAATATGGAATGTCCTTAGATTGCGAATTTGGACACAGGACAAACACCATTGTGTTCAGGCCGATCTCTACATTCCGTAGATATGCCAAATGAGCAAATCTGGACACTTTCCATAAATAGCATTTGGGACCGAAAGGAGACTAACACAAAGGGCATGATAGCGAGGGTGTTTGGCAGACACGGTAAGCTATCATATAGCGATATTGAGGGACCAATCTCAATACGCGAGGGTTCTTCGTCAAGCCAGTGCAAGACAGAGCAAAAGAGAACTAAAAAGCCAGGCCAAGTATGCTTGGCTGAATAGACACTTAGGAATTCCGTCCTTATGCTCATCCGGCCAAGTACAGATGCAAAGTCCAGTTTACTAACACTTGAACAAGAGGGGCTGATAAAGGGTCCAGCAATACCGACCTCCTACCATCGTGACAGTAAGGTAAGAGTGTCCGTAAGGACTGGTCGACAGGTAACTTTCGATACCCGAAGTCACATGCGCGACACTCTCCCCCCCTAGGGAAGATCGACGTCCTCGTCGATGCATACTCCAGTCTAGAATACCGCCAAGGAAACAACTCCATAAAAAGTTCACGGTACTCACACTATGTGAGAAATGCACCAACTTAAATGAGTTAAGGGGGTAACCTCTTTGTCTAACGCGGATGCGCTACCAGCTCAGACACCTCCCGGCCGTCGCCGACAAGGAAATGACCAACGGAGTTAGCCACCCTTGCTGCTCTGGGCGTCACCCAGCTACAAAAGTGTGATATGCCCTGCCCGCAGGAACATAGAGAGAGAAGCCAGAGGCCCCAACCCTCCTGAGCAAAGAAACCAAACCCGTCGGTAAGGTTTAGATAGACTACTGTCAACAGGCAGTTAGAGTTGTTTACACGGTCACGCCCTTTCAACGTAACAAGGAACATCGACAGAGAGGCGGGTTATGTGACCAGTCGACAGTAGCTACCCCATGACTAGAGATTTCACCATGCACACGAAGTGCCGAAGCCAGTCTGCCTATACTGGCCCAAACTCAAAGATCAATGGATGGACAATATCAAAGTCAGAGACAATGATATCTGAGAAGCTTAATTACTAGTGATTATATCTTAGAGTAGAACACAAAAGTATTCTAAGCAAGTTATCATCCGATAAACCAGTAGTATTGTAGATAGGAACCACCAAGATCATCATAATTTGGCAAACACAGGAATGACCATCCAACAAAATTCAATAGCTAGTATATCATCAAGGAAACTCAATGATGAAACTTAACTACCGAAGATAGTAGACAGTAAGCCAACAACTTACTAGAGAGAACTCAAAGAACACAAAGTATCATTGACTAACAAGCACAATGCTCGCGAATGTATCACCCAAAGGAAATAACATTCAAATCTATCAAAACTAACTCGAGCAACGATCAACAGAAGAGAATGAATGTGGTAAGACCAACAAACACTCATGCCTGCCAACTATCACAAAAGCTAATCTGAATAGATCCCAGCCAACAACACCAAGGAACTCAAGTTGCCTAAGCAAGTGGTAGCAACATCCTACTGATATCTCAAGCCCAAGAAACCAAACCAAAGCAAACCACAAAGAATATGTGGTATTGCGAAAAACCAAAAGCCATCAAAGAGAACAACCAACTATCATGAAAGATCGTCAATTAGCCCATCAATGTAGTGATGTATAATCATCGTTGAAGAAAGAACCTACCATCCCGAAGAATAGCAAATAATTCCAAACCAACAATAATCAAACAAAACTTGTGATAAGAACAATCAACTACCCTAGATGATAGTCAATCATCACCAATGATTGCCAGATGCAAAGCCAACTTCAACATCGAAGCTAATGAGCCAAAATGCCTTCCCCAACAACTTCTAACAAATGGAACAATGAGCATAAAACTCAAAGAACCAAAGATCGAAGAAGCCTATAGCCAAGTCTTGCTTAATAATGATCACGAGTCTTGCATGAACTAACATCAATGCTAAAGAGAAATCATGGTATAACCCACGACATCCACTTTAACACATCCATAAGCTATACTTCATAATGCAAAGCTAATGAAGAGCAGATTTGCATCACTCAAAAGCCAAGCACAATGGAGCTATGTTCAACAAGTGATCACCAAACCAATCCTCCATGAATCCATCTACAGCAAGACGTAACTCACGTCATAACAATACAAGACGAATCATCAATGATCAATATATTCTAATTCAAACCCAATAAGGATTCAAACTTTCCAATATTGATCACTAACTCTTCCGCTTGTAGAGTTAGCATAGTCCACGACTGAATCACTTTTTAAGGACAAGCTTAAAGCTCAACCCTTACTAAATAATCTCGTCTAGAACACAACTAACTCAACTTGCCACTCAGTTCATTTGAACGTCAACACAGTTGCTAACTAGCAAATGCACGAATGCCAACAACACAAAGCTATAGCCAAATCATCAACACTATATTCATCAAGACTAATGAAACTCAATATCAATCCTTGGAAGGATATCTCATTTCACTCAGATCTCAATATCAACAATGTCAACGACAAGGTATCACTTCAATGCTATCAACACTAGAACAAAGCTAGAAGAAAGCATAAGTGAATCACCACCCAAAGCTCTCTAGCAACCAAGCTAACCAAGGTCGAAGATACCTTAGTCAGTATCCGAGACCAATCCTCCAACAATACTCAGTTACAGATAACACTTCCTCAAGGAGTGAATCACCACGTCCAAGACTCAATGAAATCCAACACTATAGACCAAACGTAACCAAATGATATCGACAAAGGAATTGACATGCCAACATGGAAAAACCACGCCAGCCTAATGACACGATCCTCCGCAACACCATCCGGTAAAGCAAGCCCATCACTGCTAAATCATCATCGAGCAAAGTAAGTGTCAACGGTCCTTGACGAAGTCTACAAGTAATCACTAGTCACAAAGCAACTAACAATCACTCCTCAACTTGCCTTCATAAGACCCAAACACCAACTCTTGTCATCAAGTTACATACTTGTCCAACATGAACATAATACCCCAAGTATGAGATAAAAGTTCATAGACAAGCACAAACTAAATGACCACTCGAATCCAACTCAACCGCAATAAGCTCACTAATGCATTTTAGTCAATAGCTCTGAGCATGCCTTGAAGAGGCTAGCTATGTGATCAACACTCAGTCGAAACTAAAGTGAAGACCATGAGATGGACTCATATCGGTACACAACCTCCTCATAGACAAAGCTATAGTACGGGTACCAACATCTCAACCTCAAACAACTAAGTTGGACATCACCATCCTCAGCCAAGGTGCAGGGCCACCAAAACCAAGTCAAGATCAGTGAGAGCTCACTACTCTCATAGAGTCTAACGTAATGCAAGGTGCAAATTGCCACCAAGCACAACGCTACAAAAGAAAGGCACAAGGGTCACCTTTCTTAGAAAAGTGCAACAGCCACTTTTCTACACCAAATCTAGACTCTATCCAACTCAATTGCCTTAACCCCAAAAGTCAGCATCCCTTTCGGGCCGCATCATACAAACTACCTACCAAGGTCTAAGCTAACCGAAGTCAACTCCAACCCCTTCTCTAGTTTGTACTGGCCTTCGAAAACAGAATGGTTTTCGGACAAAATGATCAATAGATCAGCCATTGGAAAAGTCTAAGAAAATTTGTGGAAAATTTCCCATCCTAGAGAAAGAATGACTCTCAGTCCAGGATTGCAAACTTTCAAGACTCAACCAACTTCCTCCTACCAACAACTTCACATAGGCTCACCTCAACACAAATTCTCATGATCCAAAAATATGCTTAAGCATCGAACATCTTTGCCCATCTAACCGTTATCCAACACCGATATCCGCAAAGTGCAAAATGAACATCCAAGGCTTGATCACGAAGACCACATCTTCGGATATCCATATTGCACTAACGCTCTTCTTCAATCACTTTCAAGATCCAATGTGAAGCCAAAACACTAACAAGAAAAATGACATAGAAAAATCAAGGTCCAAGGAAAATTCCTCATCACTTGAAATAACAATGCCACTTCCACTAACACAAGTGCTAGCAATGTTAATGCCTCAACTACACATCTTCTCCATCCAACAATCTACTCCAAGTGCTAACGGATCAACCGACAAGCTATAGCAAATGAATGCTACAACCCTTTTCCAACACCTAATGGGCAAACTCAAGGAAACAAGGTACCAACTTAAGCTTAGCATAATGGACCACTATTGAGAATCCAGTCAAAGCTACTACAATGCTACTTCGTGCAAGTAGACTAGCTTCTCCATCAACCACTTTGGGGTTGATCATCATTTAACCAAGCAACTTCGTAAATACATTGCTCATTATCACATGGTTATGATATAAATCACAATGACTTGATCATCAATTGAGTAACACAATGAGCAAGGCTTATGTCATTACTTCAAACGTTTATGTGAGTATCAAATGCCAACTCGATTCGACAAAATGCAACATAAATGCCACACTCCACCAATAGAGATTTACGACACCCAACACCACTAACTTTTGTTCACAACACAGACAAGCTTATGCCACTCTCTTCCTGACCAATCTCAAAACTATTCCAACACCAAGCTACTCAAGGAGCAATAGCAAGGTTCCCCGGAAAAGAATTGAGCATTGCAACCCAAGTCTTCCAATAGCAAGCTTAGATAAAATGGTTTAGCGCTTCACCGCTATCCATCCCATAACTCACCACTTGTAAGACCATCATTTCCAACATGCATCAAGGTAGGGACTCTTGATTGCATAATGTGAACACAAGCAATGAGTTAACACCTCTTTGCGAATCATCTCTCCAAGAAGAGAAAATGATTTACGTATTTGATCCTCCGTCCCCGATGACTCTCTTTTCGGTCTAATCTTTGACCAAACCTCAAGCTTGCTTTCGCACTGCCTTCAGTTCAATTGAAGAAAAGTTTATGAGAGAGCACGGCCATGATTACTTGAACCAATAGATTAATCCCTATAGTCTTGATTGATCCACTTATAATCATGCCTAGGAAGGATCCACTAGTGCCGTGCTAAACAGCTACGGACTAGCCTATTTGCTACTCATAGCAAACTCAAGGAAAGTTTATTTTCACCCATGGTACATGGAACAACTCATGGAACCAACAATAGATTAACATTAATCCTGCCAACTCAAAGTGTAACCTCGAGTTGCTAATGTGCCTCACTCACGAGCCCAAGCGCAAACTCGTTTAATGGAACAACTCAGTCCACCCTATGAGCCCAAGAGCAAGCTCACATAATATGGAACAAAAAGGTAACCAAAACCTATCCCAAGGAACCAATGCGAAGTCTTTGCACCAAAACGTGTACCCACTCGGATCATCGTTTTCATCTCTGCGTATGCAACGAGACTAGTTGCCCAATCTCACTGAATAGTACTCGCTGAGACTCATTCTCTGATACCAAATGTAGCGCACGTGGTTTTGACCCTTTATCCTATGGTGATTTACCATGGGATAACACTACGAAGCGGAACCTAAACCCTCTTTGTGCCACGTGACAGATGCCACGTGTCACATACCACGTGTCCATGCCACGTGTCCATAGGAACCCGAGGTTCAGGGCCTTGGGCCATTGAACGAAGGAACGGTGCCAAACTCCCAAGGTTGACGCCAAGGAGTGATGGAACCGGACCACGGAGCAACTCCCGAGCTTATAGCCCAAGGAGCGAAGGGACAGCAGCCTGGAGCGACTTGGAACAGTCCTGGAGCAACCAGCATACCAATGCCAGGATCATCGTAGTCTGCCAAACACCCTCGCTATCATGCCCTTTG
>NW_003314346.1:83121-108388 GCF_000143415.4 Selaginella moellendorffii
TCCGCTTCGTAGTGTTATCCTATGGTAAATCACCATAGGATAAATGCGCGACAATGGTGAGACTCACTTGGTATCAGAGGATGAGTCTCAGCGAGTACTATTCAATGAGATTGGGCAACTAGTCTCGTTGCATACGCAGAGATGAGAACGATGATCCGAGTGGGTACACGTTTGGGTGCAAAGAGTTCGCAATCGTTCCTTGGGTATGGATTCGGTTACCTTATTGTACCTTATGATGTGAGCTTGCGCTTGGGCTCATAGGATGGATCTGAGTTGTTCCGGTACAATGAGTTTAAGCTTGAGCTCGTGAGTGAGGCACATTAGCAACTCGAGGTTACACTTTGAGTTGGCAGGATTAATGTTAGCCTATTGTTGGTTCCATGAGTTGTTCCATGTACCATGGGTGAAAATAAACTTTCCTTGAGTTTGCTATGAGTAGCAAATAGGCTAGTCCGTAGCTGTTTAGCACGGCACTAGTGGATCCTTCCTAGGCATGATTATAAGTGGATCAATCAAGACTATAGGGATTAATCTATTGGTTCAAGTAATCATGGCCGTGCTCTCTCATAAACTTTTCTTCAATTGAACTGAAGGCAGTGCGAAAGCAAGCTTGAGGTTTGGTCAAAGATTAGACCGAAAAAAGAGTCATCGGGGATGGAGGATCAAATACGTAAATCATTTTCTCTTCTTGGAAAGATGATTCGCAAAGAGGTGTTAACTCATTGCTTGTGTTCACATTATGCAATCAAGAGTCCCTACCTTGATGCATGTTGGAAATGATGGTCTTACAAGTGGTGAGTTATGGGATGGATAGCGGTGAAGCGCTAAACCATTTTATCTAAGCTTGCTATTGGAAGACTTGGGTTGCAATGCTCAATTCTTTTCCGGGGAACCTTGCTATTGCTCCTTGAGTAGCTTGGTGTTGGAATAGTTTTGAGATTGGTCAGGAAGAGAGTGGCATAAGCTTGTCTGTGTTGTGAACAAAAGTTAGTGGTGTTGGGTGTCGTAAACCTCTATTGGTGGAGTGTGGCATTTATGTTGCATTTTGTCGAATCGAGTTGGCATTTGATACTCACATAAACGTTTGAAGTAATGACATAAGCCTTGCTCATTGTGTTACTCAATTGATGATCAAGTCATTGTGATTTATATCATAACCATGTGATAATGAGCAATGTATTTACGAAGTTGCTTGGTTAAATGATGATCAACCCCAAAGTGGTTGATGGAGAAGCTAGTCTACTTGCACGAAGTAGCATTGTAGTAGCTTTGACTGGATTCTCAATAGTGGTCCATTATGCTAAGCTTATGTTGGTACCTTGTTTCCTTGAGGGTTTGCCCATAAGGTGTTGGGAATGGGTTGTAGCATTCATTTGCTATAGCTCATCTGTTGATCCGTTAGCACTTGGAGTAAATTGTTGGATGGAGAAGATGTGTAGTTGGGGCATTGATATCACTAGCACTTGTGTTAGTGGAAGTGGCATTGTTATTTCAAGTGATGAGGAATTTTCCTTGGACCTTGATTTTTCCATGTCATTTTTCTTGTTAGTGTTTTGGCTTCACATTGGATCTTGAAGGTGATTGAAGAAGAGTGTTAGTGCAATATGGATATCCGAAGAAGTGGTCTTTGTGATCAAGCCTTGGATGTTCATTTTGCACTTTGCGGATATCAGTGTTAGATAACGGTTAAATGGGCAAAGATGTTCGATGCTTAGACGTATTCTTGGATCATGAGAATTTGTGTTGAGGTGAGCCTATGTGAAGTTGTTTGTAGGAGGAAGTTGGTTGAGTCTTGAAAGTTTGCAATCCTAGACTGAGAGTCATTCTTTCTCTAGGATGGGAAATTTTCCACAAATTTTCTTAGACTTTTCCAATGGCTGATCTGTTGGTCATTTTGCTCGAAAACCATTCCGTTTTCGTAAGCCAGTACAAACTATTGAAGGGGTTGGAGTTGGCTTCGGTTGGCTTAAACCTTAGTAAGTAGTTTGTATGATGCGACCCGAAAGGGATGCTGACTTTTGGGGCTAAGGCAATTGAGTTGGATAGAGTCTGGAGTTAGTGTAGGAAAGTGGCCGTTGCGCTTTTCTAAGAAAGGTGACTCTTATGCCTTTCTTTTGTAGCATTATGCTCGGTGGCAGGTTGCACCTTGCATTTCGCTAAGACTCTATGAGAGTAGTGAGCTCTCACTGATCTTGACTTAGTCTTGGTAGCCCTGCACCTTGGCTGAGGATGGTGATGTCCAACTTAGTTGTTTGAGGTTGAGATGTTGGTACCCATACTATAGCTTTGTCTATGAGGAGGTTGTGTACCGATATGAGTCCATCTCATGGTCTTCACTTTAGTTTCGACTGAGTGTTGATCACATAGCTAGCCTCTTCAAGGCATGCTCAGAGCTATTGACTAAATGCATTGGTGAGCTTATTGCGGTTGAGTTGGATTCGAGTGGTCATTTAGTTTGTGCTTGTCCATGAACTTTTATCTCATGTTTGAGGTATTATGTTTATGCTAGATAAGTATATAACTTGATGACAAGAGTTGGTGTTTGGGTCTTGTGAAGGCAAGTTGAGGGGTGATTGTTAGTTGCTTTGCGACTAGTGATTACTTGTAGACTTCATCAAGGACTGTTGATACTTGCTTTGCTCGATGATGATTTAGCAGTGATGGGCTTGCTTTACCAGGTGGTGTTGCGGAGGATCATGTCGTTAGACTTACATGAGTTTTCATGTTGGCTTGTCGACTCTACCTCTGTCGATATCATTTGGTTACGTCTAGTCCGTAGTGTTGGATTTCATTGAGTCTTGGACGTGGTGAATCACTCCTTGATGATGTGTATCTGAAACTGAGTATTGCTGAAGGATTGGTCTTGGATACACACTAAGGTATCTTCGACTGTGGTTAGCTTGGTTGCTAGAAAGTTTTGAGTGGTGATTCACTCTAGCTTTCTTCTAGCTTTTGTCCTGATGTTGATGGCATTAAAGTGATGCCTTGTCATTGATGTTGTTGATATTGAGATTCGAGTGAAATGAGATATCCTTCCAAGGATTGATATTGAGTTTCATTAGTCCTGATGATAATAGTGTTGATGATTTGGCTATAGCTTTGTGTTGTTAGCATTCATGCATTTGCTAGTTAGCAACTATATTGACGTTCAAATGAACTGAGTGGCAAGTTGAGTTAGTTGTGTTCTAGATGAGATTGTTTAGTAAGGGTTAAGCTTTGGCTTTTCCTTGAAAAGTGATTTAGTCGTGGACTATGCTAACTTTACGAGATGATGTGTTAGTGATTGATATTGAAGTGATTGAATCCTTGTTGGGATTTTAGTTGAAATATACCAATCATTGATGATTCTTCTTGTGCTTGCTATGAAGTGAGTTACGTCTTGCTATAGATGGATTCATGGAGGATCATTTAGTGATCACTTGTTGAGCATAGCTCCATTGTGCTTAGCTTTTGGATTGATGCAGAAATGCTCTTCATTAGCTTTAGCATTATGAAGTTTGGCTTATGGATGTGTTGAGAAAGATGTTGTGGGTTGCATCACGATTTCTTCTTTCACATTGAAGTTAGCTTTTATGAGACTTGTGATCATTATTAGGCAAGACTTGGGTATAGGCTTCTTTGAGCTTTGGTTCTTGAGTTTTGTGCTCATTGTTCCATTTGTTAGAAGTTGTTGGGGAAAGCATTTTGGCTCATTAGCTTCGATGTTGAAGTTGGTTTTTGCATCTGGCAATCATTGGTGATGATTGACTATCATCTAGGGTAGTTGATTGTCCTTATCACAAGTTTTGCTTGATTATTGTTGGTTTGAAATTATTTGCTATTCTTCGGGATGGTAGATTCTTTCTTCAACGATGATTATACATCACTATATTGATGGGCTGATTGACGATCTTTCATGAGGTAGTCATGGGGTAGCTACTGTCGACTGGTCACATAACCCGCCTCTCTGTCGATGTTCCTTATTCCGTGAAAGGGTGTGACCGTGTAAACAACTCTAAACTGCCTGTTGCCAGTAGTCTATCTAAACCTTACCGACGGGTTTGGTTTCTTTGCTCAGGAGGGTTGGGGCCTCTGGCTTCTCTCTCTATGTTCCTGCGGGCAGGGCATATCACACTTTTGTAGCTGGGTGACACCCAGAGCAGCAAGGGTGGCTGACTCCGTTGGTCATTTTCTTGTCGGCGACGGCCGGGAGGTGTCTGAGCTGGTAGCGCATCCACGTTAGACAAAGAGGTTGCCCCCTAACTCATTTAAGTTGGTGCATTTCTCACATAGTGTGAGTACCGTGAACTTTTTCTGGAGTTGTTTCCTTGGCGGTATTCTAGACTCGAGTATGCATCGACGAGGACGTCGATCTTCCCAAGGGGGGGAGAGTGTCGCGAATGTGACTTCAGGTATCGAAAGTTACCTGTCGGCTAGTCCTTACGGACACTCTTACCTTACTGCCATGACGGCAGGAGGTCGGTATTGCTGGACCCTTTATCAGTCCCTCTTGTGCTAGTGGAGTTAACTGGGCATTTCGAGTGTACTTAGACCGGACGAGCATAAGGACGGAATTCCTACGTGTTATTAGCTAAGCATACTTAGCCCGGTAAGGAGTTCCCGTCTCGTTTTGTCTTGCACTTGCTAGTGACAAGAACCCTCGCGTATTGAGATTAGTCCCTCAATATCGCTACATGATAGCTTACCGTGTCTGCCAAACACCCTCGCTATCATGCCCTTTGTGTTAGTCTCATTTCGGTCCCAAATGCTATTTATGGAAAGTGTTTAGATTCACTCATTTGGCATATCTACAGAATGTAGAGATCGGCCCGAACACAATGGTGTTCGTCCCGTGTCCAAATTCACAATCTAGGGACATTCCATAATTAGTAAGTTTCGAGTTTGTCCCAGAGACTAACTCCTGATACTAAGGGAGGCTTGGGGTGAAAGCCCAAAGCGTGTGTTCCTCAAAGGGGGGGGGGCTATGGGGGGTTCCAAATGTATAGTAGGGATAGTGGGTAGGTCGGGCATGGCTGACCAACCTGAGGCATAGTCTAGCTCCCGCTTGCGTGCCTGTCCTTGTTCTGCGTCCGGCTTGGGTCTAAGCCCAAGTTCCATTCCATGCTAGCTGGTGGAGTACCCATATTCTCACGTTAGGCCACCGGTATGCCGAAATAGCGCCAGACTCCGTTTGGCTCCGTTTTGCGTGCTGGTCCTGGCATTGGGATGCTGGTTGCTCCAGGACTGTTCCAAGTCGCTCCGGGCTCCTGTCCCTTCGCTCCTTGGGCTATATGCTCGGGAGTTGCTCCGTGGTCCGGTTCCATCACTCCTTGGCGTCACGCTTGGGAGTTTGGCACCGTTCCTTCGTTTAGTGGCCCAAGGCCCTGAACCTCGGGTTCCTATGGACACGTGGCACGGACACGTGGTATGTGACACGTGGCATCTGTCACGTGGCACAAAGAGGTTTTAGGTTCCGCTTCGTGGTGTTATCCTATGGTAAATCACCATAGGATAAAGGGTCAAAACCACGTGCGCTACATTTGGTATATGATACTTTCAACTTTATACCATCCATGCACTTATAACCCGCCTCTCTGTCAATGTTCTTTATTTCGTTGAAAGGGCGTGACCGTGTAAACAACTCTAAACTGCCTGTTGACAGTAGTCTATCTAAACCTTACCGACGGGTTTGGTTTCTTTGCTCAGGAGGGTTGGGGCCTCTAGCTTCTCTCTCTATGTCCCTGCGGGCAGGGCATATCACACTTTTGTAAGCTGGGTGACTCCCAGAGCAGCAGGGGTGGCTGACTCCGTTGGTCATTTCCTTGTCGGCGACGGCCGAAAGGTGTCTGAGCTGGTAGCGCATCCACGTTAGACAAAGAGGTTGCCCCCTAACTCATTTAAGTTGGTGCATTTCTCACATAGTGTGAGTACCGTGAACTTTTTCTGGAGTTGTTTCCTTGGCGGTATTCTAGACTCGAGTATGCATCGACGAGGACGTCGATTTTCCCAAGGGGGGGAGAGTGTCGCGAATGTGACTTCAGGTATCGAAAGTTACCTGTCGGCTAGTCCTTACGGACACTCTTACCTTACTGCCATGACGGCAGGAGGTCGGTATTGCTGGACCCTTTATTAGCCCCTCTTGTGCTAGTGGAGTTAACTGGGCATTTCGAGTGTACTTAGACCGGACGAGCATAAGGACGGAATTCCTACGTGTTATTAGCTAAGCATACTCGGCCTGGCTTTTAGTTCTCTTTTGCTCTGTCTTGCACTGGCTTGACAAGAACCCTCGCGTATTGAGATTAGTCCCTCAATAATGCTACATGATAGCTTACCGTGTCTGCCAAACACCCTCGCTATCATGCCCTTTGTGTTAGTCTCATTTCGGTCCCAAATGCTATTTATGGAAAGTGTTTAGATTCACTCATTTGGCATATCTACGGAATGTAGAGATCGGCCCGAACACAATGGTGTTCGTCCCGTGTCCAAATTCGCAATCTAAGGACATTCCATATTTAGTAAGTTTCGAGTTTGTCCCAGAGACTAACTCCTGATACTAAGGGAGGCTTGGGGTGAAAGCCCAAAGCGTGTGTTCCTCAAGGGGGGGGGGGCTATGGGGGGTTCCAAATGTATAGTAGGGATAGTGGGTAGGTCGGGCATGGCCGACCAACCTGAGGCATAGTCTAGCTCCCGCTTGCGTGCCTGTCCTTGTTCTGCGTCTGGCTTGGGTCTAAGCCCAAGTTCCATTCCATGCTAGTTGGTGGAGTACCCATATCCTCGCGTTAGGCCACCGGTATGCCGAAATAGCGCTAGACTCCGTTTGGCTCCGTTTTGCGTGCTGGTCCTGGCATTGGGATGCTGGTTGCTCCAGGACTGTTCCAAGTCGCTCCGGGCTCCTGTCCCTTCGCTCCTTGGGCTGTATGCTCGGGAGTTGCTCCGTGGTCCGATTCCATCACTCCTTGGCGTCACGCTTGGGAGTTTGGCACCGTTCCTTCGTTCAGTGGCCCAAGGCCCTGAACCTCGGGTTCCTATGGACACGTGGCACGGACACGTGGTATGTGACACGTGGCATCTGTCACGTGGCACAAAGAGGGTTTAGGTTCCGCTTCGTGGTGTTATCCTATGGTAAATCACCATAGGATAAAGGGTAAAAACCACGTGCGCTACGTTTATGTGAGTATCAAATGCCAACTCGATTTGACAAAATGCAACATAAATGCCACACTCCACCAATAGAGGTTTACGACACGCAACACCACTAACTTTTGTTCACAACACGGACAAGCTCATGCCACTCTCTTTCCGACCAAACTCAACACTAATCCAACACCAAGCTACTCAAGGAGCAATAGCAAGGTTCCCCGGAAAAGAATTGAGCATTGCAACCCAAGTCTTCCAATAGCAAGCTTAGACAAAATGGTTAGCATTTCACCACTATCCATCCCACAACTCACCATTGTAAGACCACCATCTCCAACATGCGTCAAGATAGGGACTCTTGATTGCATGATGTGAACACAAACAATGAGTTAACACCTCGTTGCAAATCATCTCTCCAAGAAGAGAAAATGATTTACGTATTTGATCCTTCGTCCCTGATGACTCTCTTTTCGGTCTCATCTTTGACCAAACCTCAAGCTTGCTTTCGCACTGCCTTCAGTTCAATCCAAGAAAAGTTTATGAGAGAGCACGGCCATGATTACTTGAACCAATAGACTAATCCCTATAGTCTTGATTGATCCACTTATAATCACGCCTAGGAAGGATCCACTAGTGCCGTGCTAAACAGCTACGGACCAGCCTATTTGCCACTCATAGCAAACCCAGGGAGGTTTGCTTTCACCCATGGTACATGGAACAACTCATGGAACCAACGATAGGCTAACATTAATCCTGCCAACTCAAAGTGTAACCTCGAGTTGCTAATGTGCCTCACTCACGAACTCAAGCTCAAACTCGTGTAAACGGAACATCTCCAAACCATCCTATGAGCCCAAGCGCAAGCTCACATCATAAGGTACAACAAGGTAACAATATCCATACCCAAGGAACCAATTGCGAAGCCTTTGCACCCAAACGTGTACCCACTCGGATCATCGTTTTCATCTCTGAGTTGGTATCGGAGCAAATGGCACGGGTTCGATTCCCATTGATTAGTGGCTACTTAAAAAGTATAATATACCCTTGAGCAAGGTATATTCCTACCCCTAAATTTGAAATCGTACGTATTGGGCATCCATGCGTACGTCCTTCCTCTTGTGTGGAGTATCCACGGACGAAGGTATCCACCGTGGGACTGCGGTACGGGTGGATGACTAGTTGCCTCACATGGAATAGCTGGTCTACACAATGGAAGGATTGGTAGATTGAGTGTGGAAATGGAGGTGCTGGTTCCCCTTGGCTCAGTAGGGGTTGTTAGTCAATAGTCAATGAGGACATTGACATCTCTGAAGGGGGGGTGAGTGTAGCGCATGTGATCATGGGATGAGATTTGGATATACTGTCACCGTGGATCCTTGGAACCTTGGGAGATAAATGGGGATAAAATAGCCACTAAGGGCTCTCGCATCAAGCAATTGCCCCTTTTCCAGTTGGCTTAAGGGGAGAGAGAGCCCCTTACAATTCCTCATCACTTGAAATAACAATGCCACTTCCACTAACACAAGTGCTAGCAATGTTAATGCCTCAACTACACATCTTCTCCATCCAACAATCTACTCCAAGTGCTAACGGATCAACCGACAAGCTATAGCAAATGAATGCTACAACCCTTTTCCAACACCTAATGGGCAAACTCAAGGAAACAAGGTACCAACTTAAGCTTAGCATAATGGACCACTATAGAGAATCCAGTCAAAGCTACTACAAATACCAAATGTAGCGCACGTGGTTTTGACCCTTTATCCTATGGTGATTTACCATAGGATAACACCACGAAGCGGAACCTAAACCCTCTTTGTGCCACGTGACAGATGCCATGTGTCACATGCCACGTGTCCATGCCACGTGTCCACAGGAACCCAAGGTTCAGGGCCTTGAGCCACTGAACAAACGAACGGTGCCAAACTCCCAAGCGTGACGCCAAGGAGTGATGGAACCGGACCACGGAGCAACTCCTGAGCATATAGCCCAAGGAGCGAAGGGACAACAGCCCGAAGCGACTTGGAACAGTCCTGGAGCAACCAGCATACCAATGCCAGGACCAGCACGCAAAACGGAGCCAAACGGAGTCTGGCGCTATTTCGGCATACCGGTGGCCTAACGTGAGGATATGGGTACTCCACCAGCTAGCATGGAATGGAACTTGGGCTTAGACCCAAGCCGGACGCAGAACAAGGACAGGCATGCAAGCGGGAGCTAGACTATGCCTCAGGTTGGTCGGCCATGCCCGACCTACCCACTATCCCTACTATACATTTGGAACCCCCCATAGCCCCCCCCCATTGAGGAACACACGCTTTGGGCTTTCACCCCAAGCTTCCCTTAGTATCAGGAGTTAGTCTCTGGGACAAACTCAAAACTTATTAAATATGGAATGTCCTTAGATTGCGAATTTGGACACAAGACGAACACCATTGTGTTCAGGCCGATCTCTACATTCCGTAGATATGCCAAATGAGCAAATCTGGACACTTTCCATAAATAGCATTTGGGACCGAAAGGAGACTAACACAAAGGGCATGATAGCGAGGGTGTTTGGCAGACACGGTAAGCTATCATGTAGCGATATTGAGGGACCAATCTCAATACGCGAGGGTTCTTGTCAAGCCAGTGCAAGACAGAGCAAAAGAGAACTAAAAAGCCAGGCCAAGTATGCTTGGCTGAATAGACACTTAGGAATTCCGTCCTTATGCTCATCCGGCCAAGTACAGATGCAAAGTCCAGTTTACTAACACTTGAACAAGAGGGGCTGATAAAGGGTCCAGCAATACCGACCTCCTACCATCGTGGCAGTAAGGTAAGAGTGTCCGTAAGGACTGGTCGACAGGTAACTTTCGATACCCGAAGTCACATGCGCGACACTCTCCCCCCCTAGGGAAGATCGACGTCCTCGTCGATGCATACTCCAGTCTAGAATACCGCCAAGGAAACAACTCCATAAAAAGTTCACGGTACTCACACTATGTGAGAAATGCACCAACTTAAATGAGTTAAGGGGGTAACCTCTTTGTCTAACGCGGATGCGCTACCAGCTCAGACACCTCCCGGCCGTCGCCGACAAGGAAATGACCAACGGAGTTAGCCACCCTTGCTGCTCTGGGCGTCACCCAGCTACAAAAGTGTGATATGCCCTGCCCGCAGGAACATAGAGAGAGAAGCCAGAGGCCCCAACCCTCCTGAGCAAAGAAACCAAACCCGTCGGTAAGGTTTAGATAGACTACTGTCAACAGGCAGTTAGAGTTGTTTACACGGTCACGCCCTTTCAACGTAACAAGGAACATCGACAGAGAGGCGGGTTATGTGACAAGTCGACAGTAGCTACCCCATGACTAGAGATTTCACCATGCACACGAAGTGCCGAAGCCAGTCTGCCTATACTGGCCCAAACTCAAAGATCAATGGATGGACAATATCAAAGTCAGAGACAATGATATCTGAGAAGCTTAATTACTAGTGATTATATCTTAGAGTAGAACACAAAAGTATTCTAAGCAAGTTATCATCCGATAAACCAGTAGTATTGTAGATAGGAACCACCAACAGATTATCATAATTTGGCAAACACAGGAATGACCATCCAACAAAATTCAATAGCTAGTATATCATTAAGGAAACTCAATGATGAAACTTAACTATCGAAGATAGTAGACAGTAAGCCAACAACTTACTAGAGAGAACTCAAAGAACACAAAGTATCATTGACTAACAAGCACAATGCTCGCGAATGTATCACCTAAAGGAAATAACATCCAAATCTATCAAAACTAACTCGAGCAACAATCAACAGAAGAAAATGAATGTGGTAAGACCAACAAACACTCATTCCTGCCAACTATCACAAAAGCCAATCTGAATAGATCCCAGCCAACAATACCAAGGAACTCAAGTTGCCTAAGCAAGTGTCAGCAACATCCTACTGACGTCTCAAACCCAAGAGACCAATCCAGGCAAACCACAAAGAATATGTGGTATTGCGAAAAGGCATAAGCTATCAAAGAGAACAACTAACCATCATGAAAGATCATCAATCATTCCATCAATAAAGAGATGCATAATCATCGTTTAAGAAGGAATCCACCATCCCGAAGAACGGCAAACCATTCTATACCAACAATAATCAAGCAAAACTTTTCGACATGGATAATCAATTATCCTAGATGATAGTCAATCATCACCAATGATTGCTAGATGCAAATACTAACTTCAACATCAAAGCTAAAGAGCCAAAAAAATGCCTTCCCCAACAACTTTTAACAAATGGAACAATGAGCATAAAACTCAAAGAACCAAAGCTCGAAGAAGCCTATAGCTAAGTCTTGCTTAATAATGATCACGAGTCTCATAGAAGCTAACTTCAATGCTAAAGAAGAAATTATGGTGCAACCCACAATGTCTTCTTCAACACATTCATAAGCCAAACTTCATAATGCCAAAGCTAATGAAGAGCATTTCTGCATCAATCCAAAAGCTAAGCACAATGGAGCTATGCTCAACAAGTGATCACTAAATGATCCTCCATGAATCCATCTATAGCAAGACGTAACTCACTTCATAACAAGCACAAGAAAAATCATTAATGATTGATATATCTCAATTGAAATCCAAGAAGGATTTAATCACTTCAATGCCAATCATTAACTCTTCCTCTCATAGAGGTAGCATTGTCCACGACTAAATCACCTTTCAAGGAAAAGCTAAAGCTCAATCCTCTACTAAATAATCTCGTCTAGAACACTACTAACTCAACTTGCCACTCAGTTTGTTTGAACGTCAACACAGTTGCTAACTAGCAAATGCACGAATGCCAACAACATAAATCTATAGCCAAATCATCAACACTATATTCATCAAGACTAATGAAACTCAATATCAATCCTTAGAAGGATAGCTCATTTCACTCAAGTCTCAATATCAACAATGTCAACGACAAAGCATCACTTCAATGCCATCAACATCAGGACAAAGCTAGAAGAAAGCAAGAGTGAATCACCACTCGGAGCTTTCCAGCAACCAAGCTAACCAAAGTCGAAGATACTATACTTAGTATCCGAGACCAATCCGTTAGCAAAACTCAGTGACAGATAACACATCATCAAGGAGTGAATCACCACATCCAAGACTCAATGAAATCCAACACTATAGACCAAATGTAACCAAATGATATCGACAAAGGAATTGACATGCCACCATGGAAAAACCATGTCAGCCTAATGACACGATCCTCCGCAACACCATCCAGTAAAGCAAGCCCATCACTGCTAAATCATCATCGAGCAAAGCAAGTATCAACAGTCTTTTTGACAAAGTCTACAAGTAATCACTAGTCGCAAAGCAACTAACAATCACCCCTCAACTTGCCTTCACAAGACCCAAACACCAACTTTTGTCATCAAGTTATATACTTATCTAGCATAAACATAATACCTCAAACATGAGATAAAAGTTCATGGACAAGCACAAACTAAATGACCACTCGAATCCAACTCAACCGCAATAAGCTCACCAATGCATTTAGTCAATAGCTCTGAGCATGCCTTGAAGAGGCTAGCTATGTGATCAACACTCAGTCGAAACTAAAGTGAAGACCATGAGATGGACTCATATCGGTACACAACCTCCTCATAGACAAAGCTATAGTACGGGTACCAACATCTCAGCTTGCAAACAACTAAGTTGGACATCACCATCCTCAGCCAAGGCGTAGGGCCACTAAGACCAAATCAAGATCAGTGAGAGCTCACTACTCTCATAGAGTCTAACGTAATGCAAGGTGCAACCTGCCACGAAGCATAACGCTACAAAAGAAAGGTACAAGGGTCACCTTTCTGAGAAAAGTGCAACAACCACTTTTCTACACCAACTCCAGACTCTATCCAACTCAATTGCCTTAGCCCCAAAAGTTAGCATCCCTTTCAGGCTGCATCATACAAACTATCTACTAAGGTTTAAGCCAACCGAAGCCAACTCCAACCCCTTCAACAGTTTGTACTGGCTTTCGAAAATGGAATGGTTTTCGAGCAAAGTGATCAATAGATCAGCCATTGGAAAAGTCTAAGAAAATTTATGGAAAATTTTCCATCCTAGGGAAAGAATAACTCTCAGTCCAGGAATGCAAACTTTCAAGACTCAACCAACTTCCTCAACTTCCTCAACTTCCTTCAAGACTCAACCAACCGGTTCACCTCAACAAAAATTCTCATGATCCAAGAATATGCTTAAACATCGAACATCTTTGCCCATCTAACTGATATCCAACACCGACATCCGCAAACTGCAAAATGAACATCCAAGGCTTGATCACTAAGACCACATCTTCGGATATCCACATTGCACTAACACTCTTCTTCAATCACCTTCAAGATCCAATGTGAAGCCAAAACACTAACAAGATAAATGACATGAAAAATCAAGGTCCAAGGAAAATTCCTCATCACTTGAAATAACAATGCCATTTCTATTAACACAAGTGCTAGTGATGTCAATGCCCCAACTACACACCTTCTCCATCCAATAATTTATTCCAAGTGCTAACGGATCAATAGATGAGCTATAGCAAATGAATGCTACAACCCATTCCCAACACCTTATGGGCAAACCCTCAAGGAAACAAGGTACCAACATAAGCTTAGCATAATGGACCACCATTGAGAATCCAGTCAAGGCTACTACAATGCTACTTCGTGCAAGTAGACTAGCTTCTCCATCAACCACTTTGGGGTTGATCATCATTTACCCAAGCAACTTTGTAAACACATTGCTCATTATCACATGGATATGATATAAATCACAATGACTTGATCATCAATTGAGTAACGCAATGAGCAAGGCTTATGTCATTACTTCAAACGTTCATGTGAATATCAAATGCCAACTCGATTCGACAAAATGCAACATAAATGCCACACTCCACCAATAGAGGTTTACGACACCCAACACCACTAACTTTTGTTCACAACACGGACAAGCTCATGCCACTCTCTTTCTGACCAAACTCAACACTAATCCAACACCAAGCTACTCAAGGAGCAATAGTAAGGTTCCCTAGAAAAGAATTGAGCATTGCAACCCAAGTCTTCCAATAGCAAGCTTTAGACAAAATGGTTTAACGTTTCACCGCTATCCATCCCACAACTCACCATTGTAAGACCACCATCTCCAACATGCATCAAGATAGGGACTCTTGATTGCATAATGTGAACACGAGCAATGAGTCACACCTCATTGCAAATCATTTCTCCAAGAAGAGAACATGATTTACGTTTTTGATCCTCCGTCCCCGATGCCTCTCTTTTCGGTCTCATCTTTGACCAAACCTCAAGCTTGCTTTCGCACTGCCTTCAGTTCAATCGAAGAAAAGTTTATAAGAGAGCACAGCCATGACTATTTGAACCAATAGACTAATCCCTTATAGTCTTGATTGATCCACTTATAATCATGCCTAGGAAGGATCCACTAGTGCCGTGCTAAACAGCTACGGACTAGCCTATTTGCTACTCATAGCAAACCCTCTTATGAGCCCAAGAGCAAGCTTATATAATACGGTACAAAATGGTAACCAAAACCATACCCAAGGAACAATTGCGAAGCCTTTGCACCCAAACGTGTACCCACTCGGATCATCGTTTTCATCTCTGCGTATGCTATGAGACTAGTTGCCCAATCTCATTGGATAGTATCGCTGAGACGTATCCTCTGATACCAAATGTAGCGCACGTGGTTTTGACCCTTTTGTAAGCGACTAAATTTTCCATTCTACTTTAGTCACTTAACCACACCTCCGACCACTTGGAGGAGTCCCATTCACAACCTCCATCAGTCCAATTCAGGACTTGGGACTTGCTAGCCCCAAGAATGGCATCCATGCCACTCCACACTTGCACCTGGTCCAAGTGCTCCACGTGTCCGGTCCTGAGACCGACACCCAAAGGTACCACTAACATCTCGGCCCGTTACGCTAAGGCCATGGCCATTCACCTTTGCTGCACTAGTGGTTCAACACCACTTGCATCACCACCCCGTCTCTCCAAGACTGGGCCATGTGTCCACGAGTGGTCATCCTAGATCCACTCCTTAGCATCCTTAGGATGCCCACAGACCTGGGGAATCGCCTTCCCCAAAGTCCCTTTGTCAATTCCTACCAAGTCCCTTTTTGCCCCTGGCCGTGTTTGCCAACACTGCCACTGGATCGAGGCCCACAGGCCCGACCACTAAGTCCCATGGTCCTCTGGGACTTCCTCACCACACGACTGTGTCCTTGGTCACTACCCCAGAGGACTGCTCCTCTTCCTTTCCACAGTCTAGGCCTTTGGGACAACATTTCGGAACACCGTGGCCTTACGCGAGCCACCTGGGTACTCTCCCCGCCTTTCGCCTTTAGGTGCTCTAGCCATGGGCTTAGAGCGAGGTTCCATTGAGCCACACCTGGTATCCAAGTAGGTAGTGCCACCCACACTTGGACTGGGAGCATCGGCCAGTCGATCTCCCGGGGGAACTAGAGCCGGCTCTTGAACACTTCACCAAGCTACTTCACTTGTCGGTCTGTGTTCACTCTAGTCTTGGACTTCCCAGTGGGCAGCTCATCACCCAACACTGGGTCTGGCCTTCCTGGGCCAAACTGGCCTTTCCTGGCCAAACTGGCTCCACTGCAGTCCTCCCCCCTACTATACTTTTGGGGCTCACCAAACCCCCCAGGGTCTGGGAGACGAACGCTTTGGGCTTTCACCCTCTCAGGCTCCGGACTCGGACTCGGACTCGGACTCGGACTCGGACTCGGATTCGGACTCGGACTCGGGCTCGGGCTCGGTCTCGGCCTCGGCCTCGGTCTCGGTCTCGGTCCCGATCTCGGTCTCGGTCTCGGTCCCGGTCTCGGTCCCGGTCTCGGTCTCGACTTCGGACTCCATCTCGGGTCCATCTCGGGTCCATCTCGGACTCCATCTCGGACTCCATCTCGGGTCCATCTCGGACTCCATCTCGGACTCCATCTCGGGTCCATCTCGGACTCCATCTCGGACTCCATCTCGGGTCCATCTCGGACTCCATCTCGGACTCCATCTCGGGTCCATCTCGGGCCCCTCTCGGACTCCATCTCGGACTCCATCTCGGGTCCATCTCGGGTCCACCTCGGACTCCATCTCGGACTCCATCTCGGACTCCACTTCGGACTCCAACTCGGGTCCATCTCGGACTCCACTTCGGACTCCACTTCGGACTCCAACTCGGGTCCATCTCGGACTCCACTTCGGACTCCAACTCGGGTCCATCTCGGACTCCACTTCGGACTCCAACTCGAGTCCATCTCGGACTCCAACTCGAGTCCATTTCGGACACTCCCACGTGTCATGTGTTGGTCCTTTTGGGTCCCTTTTTGGAGCCTCGCCTTTTGCTCGCTTCGTGCTCGTTCCTCGAGCACTTTGTTGGGAGTTCCACTCCCGCTCTTGACTTTTCAAGTCGGAGCTTTTGGTCCAAACGTGTTACGCTCGTTTGGCTCTCGCTTCGGCCACTCCCATGTGGCGCCCTTCCGGCTCCACTTTGGGGCCTAGGGATTTTGTGTCTCACAACTCCACCACCCATAGACGAAGTTCGATGTCCTCATCGAACGGTAAACCCTTTCATAAAGTAACACCCACACGTGTTACCATTTCCATCCTTGGCACCTAGCCAATCTTTGTCTATGGTTTGACATCAAAGGCTCACCATGCCTTGTCCATCCTTTAAGGGGCGTAGTCTCTCCAACTTAGAGACTGATTGGACCACATGTAATGGTTCTCCCCTTTTATTGGTTTAGTTCTCGCTAAACCTCTTAGAGACCCTTCTCTAAGTCAATCCCACTACTCCTTCTCGAGTAGTCTCAATTTCCATCTATTGAATGTTTGCACCTTGGAACTTTTACTCTTTTGACTTTTTGGAAGTCAATTTTCTAGGTGTCTCCAAAACCTTGCATTGCACAGATTGTGCAACTCCACTTCCCTATCCTAGGAAGTTCATTACTTGAGGGCACCATCATCCTCTCTTCTATTTCGTGCCACCTTGGGCAAAGTTCCATTTATCATACTTTGTGCTAGGGCTGTCCATGGCCCCATCATTTGGCTACCTTACCGCTCCCTCACTTGGAGCCTCCACTTTCGCCAACTTGGAGCATTTCGGAATCCCTCCTTGGAAACACACTTCCTTTCCCGCAACTTGTTAGCGTCCAACACATTAGTGTTCCTCGCCTAACTTTGTCACTTGGATTCCTTCCAAGAGATTCCACGGCCCTATCTTGGCCACTCATCTTTTGCTCCTATCCGTTGATTGTTGCACCAAGCAACATCGAATCTCTACCTCCCTCCTTGAGGTATTGTTTCGGTTCCATAGCAAAGACTCTTCTTTGCCAAGTCCGGAGGACGTTCACCCCTAGTACGTCTCTTTAGCATCTTCTGCTATGGGCTCTATCCACGGCCCAACTTCGTGACCCTCCCATGGGTCTTTTATAGAGACTACTTTCCTCGGACTCACTATGCCATCGCACGGACATAGTTTATTTCCCTTAGGTGCTCTTCCCACTTGGTTATCACGACCAAGCCACACCACCTTAAACAGTTCAATTTCAACATTTTGAACCAGGAACTTCATTCCTTAGCCAAACAAGGACCTTGTCCTTATCTGGCCATAAGATCACCTAGTGATCTCACCTTGGCACCTTAACAGAGTTGCCAAGAGGTACTTGGTTTTCTAGACCTCCAAGTTGTTGACTATAACCCCGGGGGCATCCCCCACACTTGGCGGTGCACCCAAGCCAGCCCTTACGGCCAAGGGTTCATAGCAACTGAGATTAGGTGTCCCCATCTCACTCACCACGACCTCGGTGCCACTTGCACCAAAGCGTTCAAGTTAGATATGCTGAGCTTTCACACTAAGCAATCTAACCGTGCATCACGACTCCGAGGCATCCCTCGCTTGGCGGTGTGCCCAAACCAGTCTCCCCACTGAGAGTCCATGACCACCGAAATATGAGTGTCCTCATATTCCAAACCATCACCACGCCCTAGTGATTTGGGACTCGAACCCAAGCACTAGAGGGTCGGGACTCGAACCCAACCTCCGTATATGCATCTACGGACGGCATCACACTAGATGCCTGGCGTGACTCCCCACGCCGGTGCACCAACCTATTTTTAAAGCGCGCTACAGATCACAGCTTAGGAACCTAGTTCCTCCACACTGCCAAGTCCTCTCACTTGACATGTCTGTGATTATGCATGGACTCCTCCATGCTCGGCCCCATGGCCCACCCTTTTTGAAGTTATCACCTTCAACTAGGGTCTTTGTTCCCCCGACGTGCCAATCTCACTTGGCAAGTTCTCCGACCATTGTAACATGGTTCCTGCATAAGCGTGAAAGTCCTTGACCATCGACTTTCGTTCAAAGCCCTCTCTTTGAACACTCGGGAACTACTTCCCTAACCTTGATAACCTTGCCTCATGGCAAGCTTCAAGACCACGCTTCTGCTGCGCCACTCTGATTTCGCGCGTTCCATGAACCATTTACACTTGGCCTTTCTAGGTACTACGCTACCTAGAATAGTCTTTGGGAACCTTGAAGGAACTCTATCCCTCAGCTTGCTAAGGCCTCCCTTTTTGCAAGCCTTCCAAATGCCATATAGTCTAACATGGACAATTCCATATTTTAGACTCTCCATGGCATCACGGTTGCTAGCGGCAACACCCTTGAGCCCCCACTTGATTTTCCACTCCCAGCTGGCATAACCAACCTTGGTTATGCCCTTTGATTCCTACGGTTCGGTTCTATCCCCTTACTTCTTGCTTTTTGGCTTCACACCTTTCCTTTGGTCATTCTCCTCTAGACCGGGAGGATAGCTTTACACTTTCTATCTTGCTTTAGCAAGTATTCTTAGGGATGAACCTACCCAATAGCCTAGGGAGTGGTTCCTCAATCCGGGTATGCTCACCTTATAATCCCACACACTGGGATTACATTGTTGCTTATGGGCCTTTACATGCCCATCACTAGCATTGCCAAAATTCCATTTTTGGCTTTGTCCAACTCGGGTAGACAGTCCTCTCCTGTCTCCGCAACCTTGGACATTTGGATAGCACCTTCTATCCATCATTCGCTAGGGACTTAGTCCCTTGGGCTTTCTCCATTGCCCTCGCGACATCAAACACCACCTTCTGGTGTTCTAGAGTGTTCAGGTGTCCCAATGATGGCTTTCTTGACAATGAGTATTTCCTTTTATGACATTGACTTACTATATCGCAACACAAGCAACTTATCCCCCGTAAGGGTATATCCAACTTCCTTATACTATTAAGAAGTCTTGGGTAGCTACCTTCTACCCATTTAACCAGTTATTTTGCACCTCTTGCTTAATTGCCTCATAGTTGTCAAGTCCTACAACTCATTGCTTGGTGCTTTCACACCTCCATCATTATCTGGGTCACCACACTCCAACTGCATGCTCTGCAACTTAGGCTATGCTATTCCCATTTCCATTGGGATTCCTTTGGCAAGGGGTTCTCATGAACCCACCAACATAGCCTCAAGGTATCACACCTTGGCACATTTGGTGTCTCCACACCATCGGCTCCACGAGCCTACCTCTATGACATTTCCCTTCGTGTCTAAGTCTTTGCCAAGACCAACACCGCTCTTTCTCATGCCAACCATCCGTTAGCACTGCACCATAAAGGTCACACACAACTTTGTTTCAAAGTTGTTTTCTTTTGGGAACACCTTTCCCATAACTTTCGCATGGCACATTTTGCCATCGATGAGATACCCTCTGTCCTCATCCTTGGATCCTATGATCCCCCCCCATCCTTTGTGGGGTACAACACACCTCAGTCCAAATGCTTCCATCAGTCCTTTTAGGACCATCCGTTGACTCTACTTGAGTCATCCAGCAGTTTTGGACTTGGTCAATCCACAGACTCGTAAGGTCCTACTTGTGAGGCACTAGCTCACTGGAATACACTTCTTGCATTCTTGTCCTACTCAAAAGGACTATTTTCACAAGTGTTACTCCGACACTTGATTTTTTTTTTTTTTTTCTGGGGGCAACCTTTGCCCCTTAGGACTACTTGTCCATGTGATGAGAATACCAACTCATCCACTCAATACACCCCCAACTCCTTGGGTTGTTCCAGCATTTATTAGAGGTAGCCCTGGCTACCATTTCAAGGACTTGAGTCCTCTTCCGTATTTGACCTTCCACGGTCATTACCTTTGGTCTCACATTCATGAGCACCAACCTCAACTATATGAGGATAATCTTGTGACTCCTTTATTGTTTTGGAGTCTTTATCTTTCCCGTGATCCCAACTTTAGTTGTTTACCACAACAACCTTAGCCAATTTGCTGAGACAAATGCTCATCCGGATCACATCCTCAACTCAATGAGGAAAACCTTGCACTGTTCCCAAGATCCCAAAGTCGTTCCACTATTGGCCCTTTTCTATCCACCACCTCGTCTACAAGTTCACTCATGAACTGTAATGGAGAGCCATGTCTTCCCGACTTGCTACTCCTCAAGGATAGGCCCACTCGTCGGACCTTCCGATGCCAACACTAGTGGTGATATACTTGAGCACCAATAAAAGTCGGACTAAGGAACAGCTCCGATACCAAGTTGTAAGCGACTAAATTTTCCATTCTACTTTAGTCACTTAACCACACCTCCGACCACTTGGAGGAGTCCCATTCACAACCTCCATCAGTCCAATTCAGGACTTGGGACTTGCTAGCCCCAAGAATGGCATCCATGCCACTCCACACTTGCACCTGGTCCAAGTGCTCCACGTGTCCGGTCCTGAGACCGACACCCAAAGGTACCACTAACATCTCGGCCCGTTACGCTAAGGCCATGGCCATTCACCTTTGCTGCACTAGTGGTTCAACACCACTTGCATCACCACCCCGTCTCTCCAAGACTGGGCCATGTGTCCACGAGTGGTCATCCTAGATCCACTCCTTAGCATCCTTAGGATGCCCACAGACCTGGGGAATCGCCTTCCCCAAAGTCCCTTTGTCAATTCCTACCAAGTCCCTTTTTGCCCCTGGCCGTGTTTGCCAACACTGCCACTGGATTGAGGCCCACAGGCCCGACCACTAAGTCCCATGGTCCTCTGGGACTTCCTCACCACACGACTGTGTCCTTGGTCACTACCCCAGAGGACTGCTCCTCTTCCTTTCCACAGTCTAGGCCTTTGGGACAACATTTCGGAACACCGTGGCCTTACGCGAGCCACCTGGGTACTCTCCCCGCCTTTCGCCTTTAGGTGCTCTAGCCATGGGCTTAGAGCGAGGTTCCATTGAGCCACACCTGGTATCCAAGTAGGTAGTGCCACCCACACTTGGACTGGGAGCATCGGCCAGTCGATCTCCCGGGGGAACTAGAGCCGGCTCTTGAACACTTCACCAAGCTACTTCACTTGTCGGTCTGTGTTCACTCTAGTCTTGGACTTCCCAGTGGGCAGCTCATCACCCAACACTGGGTCTGGCCTTCCTGGGCCAAACTGGCCTTTCCTGGCCAAACTGGCTCCACTGCAGTCCTCCCCCCTACTATACTTTTGGGGCTCACCAAACCCCCCAGGGTCTGGGAGACGAACGCTTTGGGCTTTCACCCTCTCAGGCTCCGGACTCGGACTCGGACTCGGACTCGGACTCGGACTCGGATTCGGACTCGGACTCGGGCTCGGGCTCGGTCTCGGCCTCGGCCTCGGTCTCGGTCTCGGTCCCGATCTCGGTCTCGGTCTCGGTCCCGGTCTCGGTCCCAGTCTCGGTCCCGGTCTCGGTCTCGACTTCGGACTCCATCTCGGTCTCGACTTCGGTCTCGACTTCGGACTCCATCTCGGGTCCATCTCGGGTCCATCTCGGACTCCATCTCGGACTCCATCTCGGGTCCATCTCGGACTCCATCTCGGACTCCATCTCGGGTCCATCTCGGACTCCATCTCGGACTCCATCTCGGGTCCATCTCGGACTCCATCTCGGACTCCATCTCGGGTCCATCTCGGGCCCCTCTCGGACTCCATCTCGGACTCCATCTCGGGTCCATCTCGGGTCCACCTCGGACTCCATCTCGGACTCCATCTCGGACTCCACTTCGGACTCCAACTCGGGTCCATCTCGGACTCCACTTCGGACTCCACTTCGGACTCCAACTCGGGTCCATCTCGGACTCCACTTCGGACTCCAACTCGGGTCCATCTCGGACTCCACTTCGGACTCCAACTCGAGTCCATCTCGGACTCCAACTCGAGTCCATTTCGGACACTCCCACGTGTCATGTGTTGGTCCTTTTGGGTCCCTTTTTGGAGCCTCGCCTTTTGCTCGCTTCGTGCTCGTTCCTCGAGCACTTTGTTGGGAGTTCCACTCCCGCTCTTGACTTTTCAAGTCGGAGCTTTTGGTCCAAACGTGTTACGCTCGTTTGGCTCTCGCTTCGGCCACTCCCATGTGGCGCCCTTCCGGCTCCACTTTGGGGCCTAGGGATTTTGTGTCTGATACCAAATGTAACCTCCTGAGTTTGGACTTCCCGGGAGGTCACCCATCCCAGTACTATTCAAACCCAAGGACGCTTAACCCCAAATATCCCAAGACCCTTAACCGATTGGAAAAGGGGGTGCACTCTTTTTCATGGGCCCTTTCCCTCTATATTTGAACCCCTATGGATCGTCTCTCGAGTCGTTCCCTTTGGTTGCTTACACCTTTATCCTATGGTGATTTACCATAGGATAACACCACGAAGCGGAACCTAAACCCTCTTTGTGCCACGTGACAGATGCCATGTGTCACATGCCACGTGTCCATGCCACGTGTCCACAGGAACCCAAGGTTCAGGGCCTTGAGCCACTGAACGAACGAACGGTGCCAAACTCCCAAGCGTGACGCCAAGGAGTGATGGAACCGGACCACGGAGCAACTCCTGAGCATATAGCCCAAGGAGCGAAGGGACAAGAGCCCGGAGCGACTTGGAACAGTCCTGGAGCAACCAGCATACCAATGCCAGGACCAGCACGCAAAACGGAGCCAAACGGAGTCTGGCGCTATTTCGGCATACCGGTGGCCTAACGTGAGGATATGGGTACTCCACCAGCTAGCATGGAATGGAACTTGGGCTTAGACCCAAGCCGGACGCAGAACAAGGACAGGCACGCAAGCGGGAGCTAGACTATGCCTCAGGTTGGTCGGCCATGCCCGACCTACCCACTATCCCTACTATACATTTGGAACCCCCCACAGCCCCCCCCCCTTGAGGAACACACGCTTTGGGCTTTCACCCCAAGCCTCCCTTAGTATCAGGAGTTAGTCTCTGGGACAAACTCAAAACTTACTAAATATGGAATGTCCTTAGATTGTGAATTTGGACACGGGACGAACACCATTGTGTTCAGGCCGATCTCTACATTCCGTAGATATGCCAAATGAGCAAATCTGGACACTTTCCATAAATAGCATTTGGGACCAAAATGAGACTAACACAAAGGGCATGATAGCGAGGGTGTTTGGCAGACACGGTAAGCTATCATCTAGCGAATATTGAGGGACCAATCTCAATATCGCGGGGGTTCCTAACACTAGCAAGTGCAAGCCAACATCATGAGTTTCTCATCACCGTGTCAAGTCTGCTTGACTAAATGATAACTTAGGATTTCCTTCCTTAGTGCCCTTCCGGTCTAAGTGCACATGTGATGACCAGTTTCTCAACTAGCTTAGGTGGAAACTGATAACGGGTCCAGCAATACCGACCTCCTGCCATCGTGGCAGTAAGGTAAGAGTGTCCGTAAGGACTAGCCGATAGGTAACTTTCGATACCCGAAGTCACATGCGCGACACTAATGTAGCGCACGTGGTTTTGACCCTTTATCCTATGGTGATTTACCATAGGATAACACCACGAAGCGGAACCTAAACCCTCTTTGTGCCACGTGACAAATGCCACGTGTCACATACCACGTGTCCGTGCCACGTGTCCATAGGAACCCGAGGTTCAGGGCCTTGGGCCACTGAACGAAGGAACGGTGCCAAACTCCCAAGCGTGACGCCAAGGAGTGATGAAACCGGACCACGGAGCAACTCCCGAGCATATAGCCCAAGGAGCGAGGGGACAGGAGCCCGGAGCGACTTGGAACAGTCCTGGAGCAACCAGCATACCAATGCCAGGACTAGCACGCAAAACGGAGCCAAACGGAGTCTGGCGCTATTTCGGCATACCGGTGGCCTAACGTGAGGATATGGGTACTCCACCAACTAGCATGGAATGGAACTTGGGCTTAGACCCAAGCTGGACGCAGAACAAGGACAGGCACGCAAGCAGGAGCTAGACTATGCCTCAGGTTGGTCGGCCATGCCCGACCTACCCACTATCCCTACTATACATTTGGAACCCCCCACAGCCCCCCCCCCTTGAGGAACACACGCTTTGGGCTTTCACCCCAAGCCTCCCTTAGTATCAGGAGTTAGTCTCTAGGACAAGCTTAAAACTTACTAAATATGGAATGTCCTTAGAATGCGAATTTGGACACAGGACGAACACCATTGTGTTCAGGCCGACCTCTACATTCCGTAGATATGCCAAATGAGCAAATCTAGACACTTTCCATAAATAGCATTTGGGACCGAAATGAGACTAACACAAAGGGCATGATAGCGAGGGTGTTTGGCAGACACGGTAAGCTATCATGTAGCGATATTGAGGGACCAATCTCAATACGCGAGGGTTCTTGTCAAGCCAGTGCAAGACAGAGCAAAAGAGAACTAAAAAGCCAGGCCAAGTATGCTTGGCTGAATAGACACTTAGGAATTCCGTCCTTATGCTCATCTGGCCAAGTACAGATGCAAAGTCCAGTTTACTAACACTTGAACAAGAGGGGCTGATAAAGGGTCCAGCAATACCGACCTCCTGCCATCGTTGTCGCGAATGTGACTTCAGGTATCGAAAGTTACCTGTCGGCTAGTCCTTACGGACACTCTTACCTTACTGCCACGATGGCAGGAGGTCGGTATTGCTGGTTCCCTTTATTAGCCCCTCTTGTCCAAGTGTTAGCTTACTGGGCTTAGCATCTGTACTTAGCCAGATGGACATAAGGTAGGAACTCCTATGTGTTTCTAGCTGAGCATACTCGGCCTGGCT